>NW_025758134.1:0-5289 GCF_021184085.1 Oncorhynchus gorbuscha | reverse complement strand
ATGAGGACCCAAAAGCGACTTGGCGAAAACAGAGTCTTTAATCCAGTAAAGGAAATATGCAATACTCCTAGACAAATCGGAGCGGTAAATAAAGCATAAAAACAATTCCACTCGTAATGACGAGAACAGACTGGAGACTCGATCATAAACTGTAGGTTGCCTCGGGAAGGCACTTGACCGTAGCAGACTCAGACACCTGCTCACCACGCAGCATCTGAGGGAAACACGACACGACAGGGCGATACAAAGACACAGCACGGTGAACAATATACAAGGATCCGACAGGACAGAAACGGAAAACAAGGGGAGAAATAGGGACTCTAATCAGGGGAAAAGATAGGGAACAGGTGTGGAAAGACTAAATGATTGATTAGGGGAATAGGAACAGCTGGGAGCAGGAACGGAACGATAGAGAGAAGAGAGAGAGGGAGGGAGAGAGAAAAAAGGGAACGAACCTAAAAAGACCAGCAGGGGGAAAACGAACAGAAGGAAAAGCAAAATGACAAGACAATATAAGACAAAACATGACAGTACCCCCCCACTCACCGAGCGCCTCCTGGCGCACTCGAGGAGGAATCCTGGCGGCAACGGAGGAAATCATCAATCAGTGAACGGTCCAGCACGTCCCGAGACGGAACCCAACTCCTCTCCTCAGGACCGTAACCCTCCCAATCCACTAAGTATTGGTGACCCCGTCCCCGAGAACGCATGTCCATGATCCTACGTACCTTGTAAATAGGTGCGCTCTCGACAAGGACGGGAGGGGGGAGGGAAGACGAACGGGGGTGCGAAGAAAGGGCTTGACACAGGAGACATGGAAGACAGGATGGACGCGACGAAGATGTCGCGGAAGAAGCAGTCGCACAGCGACAGGATTGACGACCTGGGAGACACGGAACGGACCAATGAACCGCGGAGTCAACTTACGAGAAGCTGTCGTAAGAGGAAGGTTGCGAGTGGAAAGCCACACTCTCTGGCCGCAACAATACCTTGGACTCTTAATCCTACGTTTATTGGCGGCTCACAGTCTGTGCCCTGTAACGGCAAAGTGCAGACCTCACCCTCCTCCAGGTGCGCTCACAACGTTGGACAAACGCTTGAGCGGAGGGAACGCTGGACTCGGCAAGCTGGGATGAGAACAGAGGAGGCTGGTAACCCAGACTACTCTGAAACGGAGATAACCCGGTAGCAGACGAAGGAAGCGAGTTGTGAGCGTATTCTGCCCAGGGGAGCTGTTCTGCCCAAGACGCAGGGTTTCTGAAAGAAAGGCTGCGTAGTATGCGACCAATCGTCTGATTGGCCCTCTCTGCTTGACCGTTAGACTGGGGATGAAACCCGGAAGAGAGACTGACGGACGACCAATCAAACGACAGAACTCCTCCAAAACTGTGACGTGAATTGCGGACTCCTGTCTGAAACGGCGTCTAACGGAGGCCATGAATTCTGAACACATTCTCGATGATGATTTGTGCCGTCTCCTTAGCGGAAGGAAGCTTAGTGAGGGGAATGAAATGTGCCGCTCTTGTAGAACCTATCGACAACCGCAAGAATCACAGTCTTCCCCGCAGACAAAGGCAGGACTGCAATGAAGTCTAGGGCGATGTGGAGACCATGGTCGAGAAGGAGATTGGGAAGCGGTCTGAGACGACCGGCAGGAGGAGAGTTACCTGACTTAGTCTGGCACGCAGTCCAACAAGAGCCACGAAACGGCGCGTGTCACGCTCCTGAGTCGGCCACCAAAAGCGCTGGCGAATAGAAGCAAGAGGCCTCAACGCCGGGATGACCAGCTAACTTGGCAGAGTGAGCCCACTGAAGAACAGCCAGACGAGTAGAAACAGGAACGAAAAGAAGGTTACTAGGACAAGCGCGCGCGACGCAGTGTGCGTGAGTGCTTGCTTAACCTGTCTTTCAATTCCCCAGACTGTCAACCCGACAACACGCCCATAAGGAAGAATCCTCGATCAGTAGAAGCCACAGAAGAACTAAAAAGACGTGGATAAGGCATCAGGCTTGGTGTTCTTGCTACCCGGACGGTAAGAAATCAAACCCAAACGAGCGAAAAACAACGCCCAACGAGCTTGACGAGCATTAAGTCGTTTGGCAGAACGGATGTACTCAAGGTTCTTATGGTCTGTCCAAACGACAAAAGGAACGGTCGCCTCTCCAACCACTGTCGCCATTCGCCTAGGGCTAAGCGGTGATGGCGAGCAGTTCGCGGTTACCCACATCATAGTTATGCTCAGATGGCGACAGGCGATGAGAAAATAAGCGCAAGGATGAACTCATCGTCAGACTGGAAGCGCTGATAGAATGGCTCCCACGCCTACCTCTGAAGGCCAACCTCGCAATGAATTGTCTAGTGACGTCAGGAGTAACGAGATAGGAGCGGACGAAACGTCTTTTAGAAGATCAAAAGCTCCCTGGGCGGAACCGGACCACTTAAAACACGTTCTGACAGAAGTAAGAGCTGTGAGAGGGGCAGCAACTTGACCGAAATTACGAATGAAACGCCGATAGAAATTAGCTTAAACCTAGAAAGCGCTGCAACTCGACACGTGACCTTGGAACGGGCCACTCACTGACAGCTTGACCTTAGCGGAATCCATCTGAATGCCTTCAGCTGAAATAACGGAACCGAGAAAAGTAACGGGAGGAGACATGAAAAGAGCACTTCTCAGCCTTCACGTAGAGACAATTCTCTAAAAGGCGCTGGAGAACACGTCGAACGTGCTGAACATGAATCTCGAGTGACGGTGAAAAATCAGGATATCGTCAAGGTAGACAAAAACAAAGATGTTCAGCATGTCTCTCAGAACATCATTAACTAATGCCTGAAAACAGCTGGCGCATTGGCGAGACCAAACGGCAGAACCCGGTACTCAAAATGCCCTAACGGAGTGTTAAACGCTCGTTTTCCACTCGTCCCCTCTCTGATGCGCACGAGATGGTAAGCGTTACGAAGGTCCAACTTAGTAAAGCACCTGGCTCCCTGCAGAATCTCAAGGCTGATGACATAAGGGAAGCGGATAACGATTCTTAACCGTTATGTCATTCAGCCCTCGATAATCCACGCAGGGGCGCAGAGTACCGTCCTTTTTCTTAACAAAAAAAAACCCGCCCCGGCCGGAGAGGAAGAAGGCACTATGGTACCGGCGCCAAGAGACACAGACAAATAACCTCGAGAGCCTTACGTTCGGGAGCCGACAGAGAGTATAGTCTACCCCGAGGAGGAGTGGTCCCCGGAAGGAGATCAATACACAATCATACGACCGGTGAGGAGGAAGGGAGTTGGCTGGGGACCAACTGAAGACCGTGCGCAGATCATGATATTCCTCCGGCACTCCTGTCAAATCGCCAGGTTCCTCCTGAGAAGTGGGGACAGAAGAAACGGGAGGGATGGCAGACATTAAACACTTCACATGACAAGAAACGTTCCAGGATAGGATAGAATTACTAGACCAATTAATAGAAGGATTATGACATACTAGCCAGGGATGACCCAAAACAACAGGTGTAAAAGGTGAACGAAAAATCAAAAAAGAAATAGTCTCACTGTGGTTACCAGATACTGTGAGGGTTAAAGGTAGTGTCTCAAATCTGATACTGGGAAGATGACTACCATCTAAGGCGAACATGGGCGTAGGCTTGTCTAACTGTCTGAAAGGAATGTCATGTTTCCGAGCCCATGCTTCGTCCATGAAACAACCCTCAGCCCCAGAGTCTATCAAGGCACTGCATGTAGACCCAAACCGGTCCAGCGTAGATGGACCGACATAGTAGTACAGGATCTAGATGGAGAGACCTGAGTAGTAGCGCCACCAGTAGCCCTCCGCTACTGATGAGCTCTGGCTTTACTGGACATGAATTGACAAAATGTCCAGCAAGTCCGCAATAGAGGCACAGGCGGTTGGTGATCCTCCGTCCTCTCCTTAGTCGAGATGCGAATACCTCCCAGCTGCATGGGCTCAGTCTCTGAGCCAGAGGAGGGAGATGGTTGCGATGCGGAGCAGGGAACACCGTTGACGCGAGCTCTCTTCCACGAGCTTGGTGACGAAGATCTACCCATCGTTCTATGCGGATGGCGAGAGCAATCAAAGAGTCCACACTGGAAGGAACCTCCCGGGAGAGAATCTCATCTTTAACCACTGCGTGAGTCCCTCCAGAAAACGAGCGAGCAGCGCCGGCTGCTCCAGTCACTAGAGGCAGCAAGAGTGCGAAACTCTATAGAGTAATCCGTTATGGATCGATCACCTTGGCATAGGGAAGCCAGGGCCCTAGAAGCCTCCCTACCAAAAACTGAACGGTCAAAACCCGAATCATCTCCTTTAAAGTTCTGGTAATTGTTAGAACAATCAGCCCTTGCCTCCCAGATAGCTGTGCCCCACTCTCGAGCCCGGCCAGTAAGGAGTGATATGACGTAGCAACCCGAGCTCTCTCTCTAGAGTATGTGTTGGGTTGAGAGAGAACACAATATCACACTGGGTGAGAAAGGAGCGAGCACTCCGTGGGCTGCCCGGAGTAACAAGGTGGGTTATTAACCCTAGGTTCCGGAGGCTCGGCAGACCAGGAAGTAACAGGTGGCACGAGACGAAGACTCTGAACTGTCCAGAGGTCGGAAACCTGAGCGGCCAGGTTCTCCACGGCATGACGAGCAGCAGACAATTCCTGCTCGTGTCTGCCGAGCATGGCTCCTTGGATCTCGACGGCAGTGTTACGAGCGTCTGTAGTCGCTGGGTCCATTCTTTGGTCGGATCCTTCTGTTATGCAGGTGAATGAGGACCCAAAAGCGACTTGGCGAAAACAGAGTCTTTAATCCAGTAAAGGAAATATGCAATACTCCTAGACAAATCGGAGCGGTAAACAAAGCATAAAAAACAATTCCACTCGTAATGACGAGAACAGACTGGAGACTCGATCATAAACTGTAGGTTGCCTCGGGAAGGCACTTGACCGTAGCAGACTCAGACACCTGCTCACCACGCAGCATCTGAGGGAAACACGACACGACAGGGCGATACAAAGACACAGCACGGTGAACAATATACAAGGATCCGACAGGACAGAAACGGAAAACAAGGGGAGAAATAGGGACTCTAATCAGGGGAAAAGATAGGGAACAGGTGTGGAAAGACTAAATGATTGATTAGGGGAATAGGAACAGCTGGGAGCAGGAACGGAACGATAGAGAGAAGAGAGAGAGGGAGGGAGAGAGAAAAAGGGAACGAACCTAAAAAGACCAGCAGGGGGAAAACGAACAGAAGGAAAAGCAAAATGACAAGACAATATAAG
>NW_025758133.1:0-5290 GCF_021184085.1 Oncorhynchus gorbuscha | reverse complement strand
TTAATCCAGTAAGATACTTAACAAAACAAAAGGCATAATACTACCAGAAAGACCTAGAACAGACTGGAGACTTGATCAAGAACTGCAGGTTGCCTCGGCAATTTGAACCAGCAGACTCAGACACCTGCTCACCACGCAGCATCCTGAGGGAAACACGACACGACAGGGCAAAACATAGACACAGCACGAATATAGACAAGGATCCGACAGGGCAGGAACGGAAAACAAGGAGAGAAATAGGGACTCTAATCAGGGAAAAGGATCGGGAACAGGTGTGGGAAGACTAAATGATTGATTAGGGGGAATAGGAACAGCTGGGAGCAGGAACGGAACGATAGAGAGAAGAGAGAGCGAGAGAGTGAGAGAGAGGGAGGGGGAGAGAGAGGGATAGAAAGAGGGAAAGAACCTAATAAGACCAGCAGAGGGAAACGAATAGAAGGGGAAGCACAGGGACAAGACATGATAATTAATGACAAAACATGACAGTACCCCCACTCACCGAGCGCCTCCTGGCGCACTCGAGGAGGAACCCTGGCGGCAACGGAGGAAATCATCAATAGCGAACGGTCCAGCACGCTCCCGAGACGGAACCCAACTCCTCTCCTCAGGACCGTAACCCTCCCAATCCACTAAGTATTGGTGACCCCGTCCCCGAGAACGCATGTCCATGATCTTACGTACCTTGTAAATAGGTGCGCTCTCGACAAGGACGGGAGGGGAGGGGAAGACGAACGGGGGTGCGAAGAAAGGGCTTGACACAGGAGACATGGAAGACAGGATGGACGCGACGAAGATGTCGCGGAAGAAGCAGTCGCACAGCGTGTGACAGGGATTGACGACCTGGGAGACACGGAACGGACCAATGAACCGCGGAGCCAACTTACGAGAAGCTGTCGTAAGAGGAAGGTTGCGAGTGGAAAGCCACACTCTCTGGCCGCAACAATACCTTGGACTCTTAATCCTGCGTTTATTGGCGGCTCTCACAGTCTGTGCCCTGTAACGGCAAAGTGCAGACCTCACCTCCAGGTGCGCTCACAACGTTGGACAAACGCTTTGAGCGGAGGGAACGCTGGACTCGGCAAGCTGGGATGAGAACAGAGGAGGCTGGTAACCCAGACTACTCTGAAACGGAGATAACCCGGTAGCAGACGAAGGAAGCGAGTTGTGAGCGTATTCTGCCCAGGGGAGCTGTTCTGCCCAAGACGCAGGGTTTCTGAAAGAAAGGCTGCGTAGTATGCGACCAATCGTCTGATTGGCCCTCTCTGCTTGACCGTTAGACTGGGGATGAAACCCGGAAGAGGGACTGACGGACGCACCAATCAAACGACAGAACTCCTCCAAAACTGTGAGCGTGAATTGCGGACCTCTGTCTGAAACGGCGTCCTAACGGGAGGCCATGAATTCTGAACACATTCTCGATGATGATTTGTGCCGTCTCCTTAGCGGAAGGAAGTTTAGCGAGGGAATGAAATGTGCCGCCTTAGAGAACCTATCGACAACCGTAAGAATCACAGTCTTCCCCGCAGACAAAGGCAGACCGGTAATGAAGTCTAGGGCGATGTGAGACCATGGTCGAGAAGGAATGGGGAGCGGTCTGAGACGACCGGCAGGAGGAGAGTTACCTGACTTAGTCTGCGCGCAGTCCGAACAAGCAGCCACGAAACGAGCGCGTGTCACGCTCCTGAGTCGGCCACCAAAAGCGCTGGCGAATAGACGCAAGAGTGCCTCGAACACCGGGATGACCAGCTAACTTGGCAGAGTGAGCCCACTGAAGAACAGCCAGACGAGTGGAAACAGGAACGAAAAGGAGGTTACTAGGACAAGCGCGCGCGACGCAGTGTGCGTGAGTGCTTGCTTAACCTGTCTTTCAATTCCCCAGACTGTGCCAACCCCGACAACACGCCCATAAGGAAAGAATCCCCTCGGGATCAGTAGAAGCCACAGAAGAACTAAACAGACGGGATAAGGCATCAGGCTTGGTGTTTTGCTACCGGACGGTAAGAAATCACAAACTCGAAACGAGCAAAAAACAACGCCCAACGAGCTTGACGGGCATTAAGTCGTTTGGCAGAACGGATGTACTCAAGGTTCTTATGGTCTGTCCAAACGACAAAAGGAACGTCGCCCCCTCCAACCACTGTCGCCATTCGCCTAGGGCTAAGCGGATGGCGAGCAGTTCACGGTTACCCACATCATGGTTGCGCTCAGATGGCGACAGGCGATGAGAAAAATAAGCGCAAGAGATGAACCTTATCGTCAGACTGGAAGCGCTGGGAAAGAATGGCTCCCCACGCCTACCTCTGAAGCGTCAACTCGACAATGAATTGTCTAGTGACGTCAGGAGTAACGAGGATAGGAGCGGACGTAAAACGTTCTTTTGAAGATCAAAAACTCCTGAGCGGAACCGGACCACTTAAAACACGTCTTGACAGAAGTAAGAGCTGTGAGAGGGGCAGCAACTTGACCAGAAATTACGAATGAAACGCCGATAGAAATTAGCGAAACCTAAAAAGCGCTGCAACTCGACCGTGACCTTGGAACGGGCCAATCACTGACAGCTTGGACCTTAGCGGAATCCATCTGAATGCCTTCAGCGGAAATAACGGAACCGAGAAAAGTAACGGAGGAGACATGAAAAGAGCACTTCTCAGCCTTTACGTAGAGACAATTCTCTAAAAGGCGCTGTAGAACACGTCGAACGTGCTGAACATGAATCTCGAGTGACGGTGAAAAATCAGGATATCGTCAAGATAGACAAAAACAAAGATGTTCAGCATGTCTCTCAGAACATCATTAACTAATGCCTGAAAAACAGCTGGCGCATTGGCAAGACCAAACGGCAGAACCCGGTACTCAAAATGCCCTAACGGAGTGTTAAACGCCGTTTTCCACTCGTCCCCCTCTCTGATGCGCACGAGATGGTAAGCGTTACGAAGGTCCAACTTAGTAAAGCACCTGGCTCCCTGCAGAATCTCGAAGGCTGATGACATAAGGGGGAAGCGGATAACGATTCTTAACCGTTATGTCATTCAGCCCTCGATAATCCACGCAGGGGCGCAGAGTACCGTCCTTCTTCTTAACAAAAGAACCCCGCCCCGGCCGGAGAGGAAGAAGGCACTATGGTACCGGCGTCAAGAGACACAGATAAATAATCCTCGAGAGCCTTACGTTCGGGAGCCGACAGAGAGTATAGTCTACCCCGAGGAGGAGTGGTCCCCGGAAGGAGATCAATACTACAATCATACGACCGGTGAGGAGGAAGGGAGTTGGCTCGGGACAACTGAAGACCGTGCGCAGATCATGATATTCCTCCGGCACTCCTGTCAAATCGCCAGGTTCCTCCTGAGAAGTGGGGACAGAAGAAATGGGAGGGATGGCAGACATTAAACACTTCACATGACAAGATACGTTCCAGGATAGGATAGAATTACAAGACCAATTAATAGAAGGATTATGACATACTAGCCAGGGATGACACCAAAACAACAGGTG
Organism: Oncorhynchus gorbuscha; assembly: GCF_021184085.1. Lineage (NCBI taxonomy): Eukaryota > Metazoa > Chordata > Actinopteri > Salmoniformes > Salmonidae > Oncorhynchus > Oncorhynchus gorbuscha. Next base: position 1,798 of record NW_025758133.1, on the reverse strand, counting down.
TAAAGGTGAACGAAAATCAAAAAGGAAATAGTCTCACTGTGGTTACCAGATACTGTGAGAGTTAAAGGTAGTGTCTCAAATCTGATACTGGGAAGATGACTACCATCTAAGGCAAACATGGGCGTAGGCTTGTCTAACTGTCTGAAAGGAATGTTATGTTTCCGAACCCATGCTTCGTCCATGAAACAACCCTCAGCCCCAGAGTCAATCAAGGCACTGCATGTAGCACCCGAACCGGTCCAGCGTAGATGGACCGACATAGTACAGGATCTAGATGAAGAGACCTGAGTAGTAGCGCTCACCAGTAGCCCTCCGCTTACTGATGAGCTCTGGCCTTTACTGGACATGAATTGACAAAATGTCCATCAAATCCACAATAGAGGCACAGGCGGTTGGTGATCCTCCCGTTCCCTCTCCTTGGTCGAGATGCGAATACCTCCCAGCTGCATGGGCTCAGTCTCTGAGCCAGAGGAGGGAGATGGTTGCGATGCGGAGCAGGGAAACACCGTTGACGAGCTCTCTTCCACGAGCTTGGTGACGAAGATCTACCCGTCGTTCTATGCGGATGGCGAGAGCAATCAAAGAGTCCACACTGGAAGGAACCTCCCGAGAGAGAATCTCATCTTTGACCACTGTGTGGAGTCCCTCCAGAAAACGAGCGAGCAGCGCAAATCGTTCCAGTCACTAGAGGCAGCAAGAGTACGAAACTCTATAGGTAATCCGTTATGGATCGATCACCTTGGCATAGGAAGCCAGGGCCCTAGAAGCCTCCCCACCAAAAACTGAACGGTCAAAACCCTAATCATCTCCTCTTTAAAGTTCTGTAATTGTTAGAACAATCAGCCCTTGCCTCCCAGATAGCTGTGCCCCACTCTCGGGCCCGGCCAGTAAGAAGAGTGAATGACGTAAGCAACCCGAGCTCTCTCGCTAGAGTATGTGTTGGGTTGGAGAGAGAACACAATATCACACTGGGTGAGAAAGGGCGGAACTCCGTGGGCTGCCCGGAGTAGCAAGGTGGGTTATTAACCCTAGGTTCCGGGAGGCTCGGCAGGCCAGGAAGTAACAGGTGGCACGAGACGAAGACTCTGGAACTGTCCAGAGAGGTCGGAAACCTGAGCGGCCAGGTTCTCCACGGCATGGCGAGCAGCAGACAATTCCTGCTCGTGTCTGCCGAGCATGGCTCCTTGGATCTTGACGGCAGTGTTACGAGCCTCTGTAGTCGCTGGGTCCATTCCTTTGTCGGATCCTTCTGTTATGCAGGTGAATGAGGACCCAAAAGCGACTTGGCGAAAACAGAGTTTTTAATCCAGTAAGATACTTAACAAAACAAAAGGCATAATACTACTCGTAAAGACGAGAACAGACTGGAGACTTGATCAAGAACTGCAGGTTGCCTCGGGAAGGCACTTGAACCTAGCAGACTCAGACACCTGCTCACCACGCAGCATCTGAGGGAAACACGACACGACAGGGCAAAACATAGACACAGCACGGTGAATATAGACAAGGATCCGACAGGGCAGGCACGGAAAACAAGGAGAGAAATAGGGACTCTAATCAGGGAAAAGGATCGGAACAGGTGTGGGAAGACTAAATGATTAATTAGGGAATAGGAACAGCTGGGAGCAGGAACGGAACGATAGAGAAAGAGAGAGCGAGAGAGTGAGAGAGGGAGGGGGAGAGAGAGGGATAGAAAGAGGAAAGAACCTAATAAGACCAGCAGAGGGAAAACGAATGAAGGGGAAGCACAGGGACAAGACATGATAATTAATGACAAAACATGACAGTTAACTGCCTT
>NW_025758132.1:2500-5290 GCF_021184085.1 Oncorhynchus gorbuscha | reverse complement strand
TCCTATCATCTCTTCCCTCCGCTCAAACCTTCTCCCACCTATCTCCTGATTCTGCCTCCTCAACCCTCCTCTCCTCCCTCTCTGCATCCCTTGACTCTCTATGTCCCCTATCCTCCAGGCCGGCTCGGTCCTCCCCTCCCGCTCCGTGGCTCGATGACTCATTGCGAGCTCACAGAACAGGGCTCCGGGCAGCCGAGCGGAAATGGAGGAAAGCTTCGCCTCCCTGCGGACCTGGCATCCTTTCACTCCCTCCTCTCTACATTTTCCTCCTCTGTCTCTGCTGCTAAAGCCACTTTCTACCACGCTAAATTCCAAGCATCTGCCTCTAACCCTAGGAAGCTCTTTGCCACCTTCTCCTCCCTCCTGAATCCTCCGCCCCCTCCCCCCTCCTCCCTCTCTGCAGATGACTTCGTCAACCATTTTGAAAAAGAAGGTCGGCGACATCCGATCCTCGTTTGCTAAGTCAAAGCGACACCGCTCGTTCTGCTCACTGCCCTACCCTGTGCTCTGACCTCTTTCTCCCCTCTCTCTCCAGATGAAATCTCGCGTCTTGTGGCCCGGCCGCCCAACAACCTGCCCGTCTTGACCCTATCCCCTCCTCTCTTCTCCAGACCATTTCCGGAGACCTTCTCCCTTACCTCACCTCGCTCATCAACTCATCCTGACCGTTGACTACGTCCCTTCCGTCTTCAAGAGGAAGCGAGAGTTGCACCCCTTCTGAAAAAAACCTACACTCGATCCCTCCGATGTCAACAGTACAGACCAGTATCCCTTCTTTCTTTTCTCTCAAAACTCTTGAACGTGCCGGTCCCTTGGCCAAGCTCTCCCGCTATCTCTCTCTGAATGACCTTCTTGATCCAAATCAGTCAGGTTTCAAGACTAGTCATTCAACTGAGACTGCTCTCCTCTGTATCACGGAGGCGCTCCGCACTGCTAAAGCTAACTCTCTCTCCTCTGCTCTCATCCTTCTAGATCTATCGAAGGTTTTCGATACTGTGAACCATCAGATCCTCCTTCCACCCTCTCGAAGTTGGGCATCTCCGGCGCGGCCCACGCTTGATTACGTCCTACCTGACAGGTCGCTCCTACCAGGTGGCGTGGCGAGAATCTGTCTCCTCACCACGCGCTCTCACCACTGGTGTCCCAAGGGCTCTGTTCTTGGCCTCTCCTATTCTCGCTATACACACAAGTCACTTGGCTCTGTCATAACCTCACATGGTCTCTCTTATCATTGCTATGCAGACGACACACAATTAATCTTCTCCTTTCCCCCTTCTGATGACCAGGTGGCGACCGCATCTCCTGCATGTCTGGCAGACATATCAGTGTGGATGACGGATCACCACCTCAAGCTGAACCTCGGCAAGACGGAGCTGCTCTTCCTCCCCGGAAGGACTGCCCGTTCATGATCTACCGCCATCCGGGTGACAGCTCCATTGTGTCCTCCTCCCAGAGCGCCAGAACCTTTATGATCCTGGACAACACCTGTCGTTCTCTACTAACATCAAAGGCGGTGGCCGTTCTGTAGGTTCATGCTCTACAACATCCACCGTCACGACCCTGCCTCCACAGGAAGCGGCGCAGGTCCTAATCCAGGCACTTGTCATCTCCCCGTCTGATTACTGCAACTCGCTGTTGGCTGGGCTCCCTGCCTGTGCCATTAAACCCTTCAACTCATCCAGAACGCTGCAGAGTCTGGTCCACCTTCAAGTTCTCTCCGTCACCCCGCTCCTTCCGTTTTCCATCATTTCCAGTTGCTGTCGATCCGCTACAAGACCCATGGTGCTTGCCTACGGAGCTGTGAGGGGAACAGCACTCAGTACCCTCCAGGCTCTGATCAGGCTCCTACATTCCAAATATGGTAATTATATGTTTTATCCACTCCTGGCCTGCTCGCTCCCACCACTGAGGAGGAGCTACAGCTCCCGCTCAGCCCAGTCAAACTGTTCGCTGCCCTGTCTCCTAATGGTGGAACAAACTCCCCTTACGTACGCCAGGATAGCGGGAGTTAATCACTACCTCCGGAGACACCTGAAACCCCACCTCTTAAGGAATACCTAGGACAGGTTAAGTAATCCTCCCACCCCACCCCAAGTTTTAGATGCACTATTGCTATGACTGTCCCACTGGATGTCATAAGGTGAATGTACCACTTCAGGTTTCGCCTGATAAGAGCGTATGCTAAATGACTTAAATGTAAATGTAAATGGAAACATGTGTTAACATTGCCAAAGCAAGTGAGGTAGATAATATATAAAGTGAAATAAACAATAAAAATTAACAGTAAACATTACACATACAGAAGTTTCAAAACAATAAAGACATTACAAATGTCATAGTATATATATATATATATATATATATATATATATATATATATATATATGTGTTTAACAATTATTTCCAATGTGTCAAGTAATTATCGTTTTGTTTTCTCATGATTTGGTTGGGTCTAGTGTGCTGCTGTCCTGGGGCTCTGTAGGGTGTGTCTGTGTCTATTTCTCTCTCTGTCTCTGTCTATTTCTCTCTCTGTCTCTGTCTATTTCTCTCTCTCTGTCTCTGTCTATTTCTCTCTCTCTCTCTCTCTGTCTCTGTCTATTTCTCTCTCTCTCTCTCTCTGTCTCTGTCTATTTCTCTCTCTCTCTCTGTCTCTGTCTATTTCTCTCTCTCTCTCTCTGTCTCTGTCTATTTCTCTCTCTCTCTCTGTCTCTGTCTCTGTCTATTTCTCTCTCTCTCTCTGTCTCTGTCTATTTCTCTCTCTCTCTGTCTCTGTCTCTGTCTATTTCTCTC
>NW_025758131.1:2500-5290 GCF_021184085.1 Oncorhynchus gorbuscha | reverse complement strand
ATCTACTACAGGTTGAGCTGTATAACAGGGCTGTGTGTCTGACTGGAGGATGTAGTGGTAGTAGTAACATCTACTACAGGTTGAGCTGTATACACAGTGTGTCTGTGTGTCTGACTGGAGGATGTAGTGGTAGTAGCTAACATCTACTACAGGTTGAGCTGTATACACAGGGCTGTGTGTCTGACTGGAGGATGTAGTGGTAGTAGTAACATCTACTACAGGTTGAGCTGTATACACAGGGCTGTGTGTCTGATCTGGAGGATGTAGTGGTAGTAGTAACATCTACTACAGGTTGAGCTGTATACACAGGGCTGTGTGTCTGACTGGAGGATGTAGTGGTAGTAGTAACATCTACTACAGGTTGAGCTGTATACACAGGGCTGTGTGTCTGACTGGAGGATGTAGTGGTAGTAGTAACATCTACTACAGGTTGAGCTGTATACACAGGGCTGTGTGTCTGACTGGAGGATGTAGTGGTAGTAGTAACATCTACTACAGGTTGAGCTGTATACACAGGGCTGTGTGTCTGACTGGAGGATGTAGTGGTAGTAGTAACATCTACTACAGGTTGAGCTGTATACACAGGGCTGTGTGTCTGACTGGAGGATGTAGTGGTAGTAGTAACATCTACTACAGGTTGAGCTGTATACACAGGGCTGTGTGTCTGACTGGAGGATGTAGTGGTAGTAGTAACATCTACTACAGGTTGAGCTGTATACACAGGGCTGTGTGTCTGACTGGAGGATGTAGTGGTAGTAGTAACATCTACTACAGGTTGAGCTGTATACACAGGGCTGTGTGTCTGACTGGAGGATGTAGTGGTAGTAGTAACATCTACTACAGGTTGAGCTGTATACACAGGGCTGTGTGTCTGACTGGAGGATGTAGTGGTAGTAGTAACATCTACTACAGGTTGAGCTGTATACACAGGGCTGTGTGTCTGACTGGAGGATGTAGTGGTAGTAGTAACATCTACTACAGGTTGAGCTGTATACACAGGGCTGTGTGTCTGACTGGAGGATGTAGTGGTAGTAGTAACATCTACTACAGGTTGAGCTGTATACACAGGGCTGTGTGTCTGACTGGAGGATGTAGTGGTAGTAGTAACATCTACTACAGGTTGAGCTGTATACACAGGGCTGTGTGTCTGACTGGAGGATGTAGTGGTAGTAGTAACATCTACTACAGGTTGAGCTGTATACACAGGGCTGTGTGTCTGACTGGAGGATGTAGTGGTAGTAGTAACATCTACTACAGGTTGAGCTGTATACACAGGGCTGTGTGTCTGACTGGAGGATGTAGTGGTAGTAGTAACATCTACTACAGGTTGAGCTGTATACACAGGGCTGTGTGTCTGACTGGAGGATGTAGTGGTAGTAGTAACATCTACTACAGGTTGAGCTGTATACACAGGGCTGTGTGTCTGACTGGAGGATGTAGTGGTAGTAGTAACATCTACTACAGGTTGAGCTGTATACACAGGGCTGTGTGTCTGACTGGAGGATGTAGTGGTAGTAGTAACATCTACTACAGGTTGAGCTGTATACACAGGGCTGTGTGTCTGACTGGAGGATGTAGTGGTAGTAGTAACATCTACTACAGGTTGAGCTGTATACACAGGGCTGTGTGTCTGACTGGAGGATGTAGTGGTAGTAGTAACATCTACTACAGGTTGAGCTGTATACACAGGGCTGTGTGTCTGACTGGAGGATGTAGTGGTAGTAGTAACATCTACTACAGGTTGAGCTGTATACACAGGGCTGTGTGTCTGACTGGAGGATGTAGTGGTAGTAGTAACATCTACTACAGGTTGAGCTGTATACACAGGGCTGTGTGTCTGACTGGAGGATGTAGTGGTAGTAGTAACATCTACTACAGGTTGAGCTGTATACACAGGGCTGTGTGTCTGACTGGAGGATGTAGTGGTAGTAGTAACATCTACTACAGGTTGAGCTGTATACACAGGGCTGTGTGTCTGACTGGAGGATGTAGTGGTAGTAGTAACATCTACTACAGGTTGAGCTGTATACACAGGGCTGTGTGTCCTGACTGGAGGATGTAGTGGTAGTAGTAACATCTACTACAGGTTGAGCTGTATACACAGGGCTGTGTGTCTGACTGGAGGATGTAGTGGTAGTAGTAACATCTACTACAGGTTGAGCTGTATACACAGGGCTGTGTGTCTGACTGGAGGATGTAGTGGTAGTAGTAACATCTACTACAGGTTGAGCTGTATACACAGGGCTGTGTGTCTGACTGGAGGATGTAGTGGTAGTAGTAACATCTACTACAGGTTGAGCTGTATACACAGGGCTGTGTGTCTGACTGGAGGATGTAGTGGTAGTAGTAACATCTACTACAGGTTGAGCTGTATACACAGGGCTGTGTGTCTGACTGGAGGATGTAGTGGTAGTAGTAACATCTACTACAGGTTGAGCTGTATACACAGGGCTGTGTGTCTGACTGGAGGATGTAGTGGTAGTAGTAACATCTACTACAGGTTGAGCTGTATACACAGGGCTGTGTGTCTGACTGGAGGATGTAGTGGTAGTAGTAACATCTACTACAGGTTGAGCTGTATACACAGGGCTGTGTGTCTGACTGGAGGATGTAGTGGTAGTAGTAACATCTACTACAGGTTGAGCTGTATACACAGGGCTGTGTGTCTGACTGGAGGATGTAGTGGTAGTAGTAACATCTACTACAGGTTGAGCTGTATACACAGGGCTGTGTGTCTGACTGGAGGATGTAGTGGTAGTAGTAACATCTACTACAGGTTGAGCTGTATAC
>NW_025758130.1:0-5290 GCF_021184085.1 Oncorhynchus gorbuscha | reverse complement strand
TGTCATGTTTTGTCATTTATTATCTTGTCTTGTCCCTGTGCTTCCCATTCTATTCGTTTCCCTCTGCTGGTCTTATTAGGTTCTTTCCCTCTTTCTATCCCTCTCTCTCCCCCTCCCTCTCTCACTCTCTCGCTCTCTCTTCTCTCTATCGTTCCGTTCCTGCTCCCAGCTGTTCCTATTCCCCTAATCAATCATTTAGTCTTCCCACACCTGTTCCCGATCCTTTCCCCTGATTAGAGTCCCTATTTCTTCCTTTGTGTTCCGTTCCTGTCCTGTCGGTTCCTTGTTTAGTATTCACCGTGCTGTGTTTGCGTATCGCCCTGTCGGTGTCGTGTTTTCCTCAGATGCTGCGTGGTGAGCAGGTGTCTGAGTCTGTCTGGTTCGAGTGCCTTCCCGAGGCAACCTGCTGTTCACCTGCTGTTCAAGTTCGAGTCTCCAGTTTGTCCTCGTCATATCGGGTGAAAGTTGTGTTTTTTTTGTTTTGTATTTTCTTTACTGGATTAAAGACTCTGTTTTGTGAAGTCTCGCTTTGGGTCCTCTTTCACCTCCATGACAGAAGGAACCGACCAAAGAATGGACCCAGCGACTTCAGACGCTCGTTACACACTGCCGTCGAGATCCAAGGAGCCATGCTTTCGGACAGACACGAGCAGGAATTGTTGTCTGCTGCTCGCCATGCCGTGGAGAACCTGGCCGCTCAGGTTTCCGACCTCTCTGGACAGTTCAGAGTCTACGTCTCGTGCCACCTGTTACTTCCTGGCCTGCCGAGCCTCCAGAACCTAGGGATTAATAGCCCACCTTGCTACTCCGGGCAGCCCACTGGTGCGCTCCTTTCTCACAGTGTGGTGTGTTCTCTCTCAACCCAACACATACTCTAGAGAGAGGCTCAGGGTTGCTTACGTCATTTCACTCCTTACTGTGGAGCAGAGAATGGGGCACAGCTATCTGGAGGCAGGGGCTGATTGCTCTAACAAGTTCAGAACTTTAAAGAGGAGATGATTCGGGTTTTTGACCGTTCAGTTTTTGGTAGGGGCTTCTAGGGCCCTGGCTTCCTTATGCCAAGGTGAACGGTCCATAACGGATTATTCTATTGAGTTTCGCACTCTTGCTGCCTCTAGTGAGTGGAACGAGCCGGCGCTGTCGCTCGTTTTCTGGAGGGACTCACGCAGTGGTCAGGATGAATTCTCTCCCGGGAGGTTTCCTTCAGATGTGGACTCTTTGATTGCTCTCGCCATCCGCATAGAGACGACGGGTAGATCTTCGTCAGGGCTCGTGGAAGGCTGCATCAACGGTGTTTCCTGCTCCGCATCGCAGCCATCTCCCTCCTCTGGCTCAGAGTGAGCCATGCAGCTGGGAGGGATTCGCATCTCACTAAGGAGAGGGACGGAGGATCACCAGCACGCCTGTGCCTCTATTGCGGAGTTGCTGGACATTTGTTAATTCATGTCCAGTAAAAGCCAGAGCTCATCTGTAGCGGAGGGCTACAGGTGAGCGCAACTACTCAGTCTCTCCATGAATCTTTTCTGTGTTCGGTCCATCTACGCTGGACCGGTTCGGGTCACATGTGGTGCCTTGATAAACTCTGGGGCTGAGGTTGTTTCATGGACGAAGCATGGGTTCGGAAACATGACATTCCTTTCAGAGAGTTAGACCAAGCTACGCCCATGTTAGCCTTAGATGGTAGTCACATCTTGCAGTATCAGATTTGAGACACTACCTTTAACCCTCACAGTATCTGGTAACCACAGTGAGACTATTTCTTTTTTTGATTTTTCGTTCACCGTTTGCACCTGTTGTTTTGGGTCATCCTGGCTAGTATGTCATAATCCTTCTATTAATTGGTCTAGTAATTCTATCCTATCCTGGAACGCGTTTCTTGTCATGTGGAAGTGTTTAATGTCTGCCATCCCTCCGTTTCTTCTGTCCCTACTTCTCAGGAGGAACCTGGCGATTTGACAGGAGTGCCGGAGGAATATCATGATCTCGCACGGTCTTCAGTCGGTCCCGGCCAACTCCCTTCCTCCTCACCGGTCGTATGATTGTAGTATTGATCTCCTTCCGGGGACCACTCCTCCTCGGGGTAGACTATACTCTCTGTCGGCTCCCGAACGTAAGGCTCGCGAGGATTATTTGTCTGTTTCTTGACGCCGGTACCATAGTGCCTTCTTCCTCCGGCCGGAGGCGGGGTTCTTTTTGTTAAGAAGGGACGGTGTCTGCGCCCCCTGCGTGGTTATCGAGGGCTGAATGACATACGGTTAAGAATGGTTATCCAAAAGCCCACTATGTCATCAGCCTTCGGTTCTTAAGGGAGCCAGGTGCTTTACTAAGTTGGACCTTCGTAACGCTTACCATCTCGTCGCATCAGAGGGGGGCCGAGTGGAAACCAGCGTTTAACACTCCGTTAGGGCATTTTGAGTACCAGGTTCTGCCGTTTGGTCTCGCCAATGCGCCAGCTGTTTTTCAGGCATTAGTTAATGATGTTCTGAGAGACATGCTGAACATCTTTGTTTTTTAGTCTATCTTGACGATATCCTGATTTTTCTCCGTCACTCGAGATTTACATGTTCCCAGCACGTTCGCGTGTTCTACAGGCACTTTTAGAAAATTTGTCTCTCGTAAAGTCTGAGAAGTGCTCTTTTCATGTCTCCTCCGTTACTTTTCTCGGTTCCGTTATTTCCGCTGAAGGCATTCAGATGGATTCCGCTAAGGTCCAAGCTGTCAGTGGCCCGTTCCAAGGTCACGTGTCGAGTTGCAGCGCTTTTTAGGTTTCGCTAATTTCTATCGGCGTTTCATTCGTAATTTCGGTCAAGTTGCTGCCCTCTCACAGCTCTTACTTCTGTCAAGGCGTGTTTTAAGTGGTCGGTTCCTTCCAGGGAGCTTTTGATCTTCTAAAAGAACGTTTTACGTCCGCTCCTATCCTCGTTCTCTAGTCACTAGACAATTCATTGTCGAGGTTGGCCAGCTTCAGAGGTAGACGTGGGAGCCATTCTATCCAGCGCTTCCAGTCTGACGATAAGGTTCATCCTTGCGCTTATTTTTCTCATGTCGCCTGTCGCCATCTGAGCGCAACTATGATGTGGGTAACCGTGAACTGCTCGCCATCCGCAGCCCTTCAGGCGAATGGCGACAGTGGACAGAGGGCGACCGTTCCTTTGTCGTTTGGACAGACCATAAGAACCTTGAGTACATCCGTTCTGCCAAACGACTTAATGCCGTCAAGCTCGTTGGGGCGTTGTTTTTCGCTCGTTTCGAGTTTGTGATTTCTTACCGTCGGGTAGCAAGAACACCAAGCCTGATGTATCCCGTCTGTTTAGTTCTTCTGTGGCTTCCCTACTGATCCCGAGGGGATTCTTCCTTATGGGCGTGTTGTCGGGTTAACAGTCTGGGAATTGAAGGACAGGTTAAGCAAGCACTCTCACGCACACTGCGTGGCAGCGCTTGTCCCTGGTAACCTCCTTTTAAGTTCCTGTTTCCACTGTCAAACTGTTCTTCAGTGGGCTCACTCTGCCAAGTTAGCTGGTCATCCGGTGTTCAGGCACTCTTGCGTCTATTCGCCAGCGCTTTGGTGGCCGACTCAGGAGGCGTGACACGCGCCGTTTCGTGGCTGCTTGTTCGGACTGCGCGCAGACTAAGTCGGGTAACTCTCCTCCTGCCGGTCGTCTCAGGCCGCTCCCCATTCCTCGACCATGGTCTCATCGCCCCTAGACTTCATTACCGGTCTGCCTTTTGTCTGCGGGAAGACTGTGATTCTTACGGTTGTCGATAGGTTCTCTAGGCGGCACATTTCATTCCCCTCGCTAAACTTCCTTCAGCTAAGGAGACGCTGCAAATCATTATCGAGAATGTATTCAGAATTCATGGCCTCCCGTTAGCCGTTTCAGACAGAGGCCCGCAATTCACGTCACAGTTTTGGAGGGAGTTCTGTCGTTTGATTGGTGCGTCCGTCAGTCTCTCTTCCGGGTTTTCATCCCCAGTCACAACGGTCAAGCAGAGAGGGCCAATCAGACGATTGGTCGCATACTACGCAACCTTTCTTTCAGAAACCCCCTGCGTCTTGGGCAGAACAGCTCCCCTGGGCAGAATACGCTCTGGTCGCTTCCTTCGTCTGCTACCGGGTTATCTCCGTTTCAGAGTAGTCTGGGTTACCAGCCTCCCTCTGTTCTCATCCCAGCTTGCCGAGTCCAGCGTTCCCTCCCGCTCAGCGTTTGTCCAGCGTTGTGAGCGCACCTGGAGGAGGAGAGGTCTGCACTTTGCCGTTACAGGGCTGACTGTGAAACGCCAATAAACGCAGGATTAAGAGTCCAAGGTATTGTTGCGGCCAGCAGTGTGGCTTTCTGCCCAACCTTCCTCTTACGACAACCTCGTAAGTTGACTCCATGGTTCATTGGTCCGTTCCGTGTCTCCCAGGTGCAAGTCAATCCTGTCGCTGTCGACTCCTTCGCGACATCTTAGTGTCCATCCTATCTTCCATGTCTCCTGTGTCAAGCCCTTTCTTCTTTCCCCGTTCGTCTTCCCTCCCCCTCCCGTCCTTGTCGACGCACCTATTACAAGGTACATAAGATCATGGACATGCGTTCTCGGGGACGGGATCACCAATACTTAGTGGATTGGGAGGTTACGGTCCTGAGGAGAGGAGTTGGGTTCCGTCTCGGGACGTGCTGGACCGTTCACTCATCGATGATTTCCTCCGTTGCCGCCAGGATTCCTCCCTCGAGTGCGCCAGGAGCGCTCGGTGGTGGGGGGTACTGTCATGTTTTGTCATTTATTATCTTGTCTTGTCCTGTGCTTCCCATTCTATTGGTTTCCCTCTGCTGGTCTTATTAGGTTCTTTCCCTCTTTCTATCCCTCTCTCTCCCCTCCCTCTCTCCTCTCTCGCTCTCTCTTCTCTCTATCGTTCCGTTCCTGCTCCCAGCTGTTCCTATTCCCTAATCAATCATTTAGTCTTCCCACCTGTTCCGATCCTTTCCCCTGATTAGAGTCCCTATTTCTTCCTTTGTGTTCCGTTCCTGTCCTGTCGGTTCCTTGTTTAGTATTCACCGTGCTGTGTTTGCGTATCGCCCTGTAAGATGTTTTCGTGTTTTCCTCAGATGCTGCGTGGTGAGCAGGTGTCTGAGTCTGTCTGGTTGAGTGCCTTCCCGAGGCAACCTGCTGTTCACCTGCTGTTCAAGTTCGAGTCTCCAGTTTGTCCTCGTCATATCGAGTGAAAGTTGTGTTTTTTGTTTGTATTTTCTTTACTGGATTAAAGACATAGCCAAGTCGCTTTTTGGGTCCTCTTTCACCTCCATGACAG
>NW_025758129.1:0-5290 GCF_021184085.1 Oncorhynchus gorbuscha | reverse complement strand
GCTATGATGTCTGAGGTCTGGGGTTATGGGCTAATGCTATGCTGTCTGAGGGCTGGGGTTATGCGCTAATGTTATGCTGTCTGGGGGCTGGGGTTATGGGCTAATGCTATGCTGTCTGAGGGCTAGGGTGATGGGCTAATGCTATGATGTTGAGGGCTGGGGTTATGGGCTAATACTATGATGTTGAGGGCTGGGGATATGGGATAATGCTATGCTGTCTGAGGGCTGGGGTTATGGGCTAATGCTAAGATTTTGAGGGCTGGTGTTATGGGCTAATGCTATGATGTCGGAGGGCTGGGGTTATGGGCTAATACTATGATGTTGAGGGCTGGGGATATGGGATAATGCTATGCTGTCTGAGGGCTGGGGTTATGGGCTAATGCTAAGATTTTGAGGGCTGGTGTTATGGGCTAATGCTATGATGTCGGAGGGCTGGTGTTATGGGCTAATGCTATGCTGTTGAGGGCTGGGGTTATGGGCTAATGCTATGCTGTCTGAGGGCTGGGGTTATGGGATAATGCTATGATGTTGATGGCTGGGGTTATGGGCTAATGCTATGATGTTGAGGGCCTGGGTTATGGGCTAATGCTATGATGTTGAGGGCCTGGGTTATGGGATAATGCTATGATGTTGATGGCTGGGGTTATGGGCTAATGCACAACCCTTGTGTGTGTGTGTGTGTGTGTGTGTGTGTGTGTGTGTGTGTGTGTGTGTGTGTGTGTGTGTGTGTGTGTGTGTGTGTGTGCATGTGTGTGTGTGTGTGTGTGTGTGTGTGTGTGCGTGCGTAAGATCTCACCACAGATTGCTGAATGAAATAAACATTAGGGTCTATCATCTCCCTGTGATGTCTTTGAGGTACATTTGGTTCCCATTTCACAGGACAGTGATGAGGAGGTGGTGGAAAGGAGGGAGAGGAGGCAGAGAGGGAGAGGAGGAAGAGAGGGAGAGGAGAAAGGGAGGGAGAGGAGGAAAAGAGGGAGAGGAAGAAAGGAAGGAGAGGAGGAAAGGATGGAGAGAAGGAAGAGATGGAGAGGAGGAAGAGAGGGAGAGGAGGAAGAGAGGGAGAGGAAGAATGGAGGGAGAGGAGGAAGAGAGGGAGAGGAGAAAAGGAGGGAGAGGAGGAAAGGAGTGACAGGAGGAAGAGAGGGAGAGGAAGAATGGAGGGAGAGGAGGAAGAGAGGGAGAGGAGAAAAGGAGGGAGAGGAGGAAAGGAGTGACAGGAGGAAGAGAGGGAGAGGAGAAAAGGAGGGAGATGAGGAAAGGAGGGAGAGGAGGAAAGGAGGGAGAGGAGGAAGAGAGGGAGAGGAGAAAAGGAGGGAGATGAGGAAAGGAGGGAGAGGAGGAAAGGAGGGAGAGGAGGAAGAGAGGGAGAGGAGAAAAGGAGGGAGAGGAACACATACAAGAGAACCAAACTGAAATACACAAATCCTTTGAGCAGAAAGGATCGGTCTCTGTGATGCATGATGGGATAGAGTCCCACTGACGGTTTGAGACAAAGTAAAACACAGACCAGCATTGTGTTGTGTAGGCCGGCTACAGAAACAGGATGAAACTATGACAATATGAAGTATTCAGTACATAGGCCTCTGCTTGTCTTCTGTAAAGCCATATGATTTCTCCTAACCCCATACAGGATACTTCCATCCAGACTGGTTCAACTAAGCAGGGCCTGATTATTTCATCCTCCCCAGAAGTGTGCATTGTGTTGTTTGGATGGTCTCGGTTTGTGTCGTTACAAGTTGTGATTGATCATCTGTACAGCTCATTTGTGGTGGGAGAACCATTGCACCATCTCTGTCGACTGTTTACATGCCTTTTCCACGATGTCAGTGTTGCTGTAATCATTGTCTTTATCTAATCACAATAGAAAGGGCATCTATCTGTCTCTCTTTCTCTCCCTCTGTCTCTCTCTGCTCTCTCTCTCTCCCTCTCTCTCTCTGTCTCTCTCTGCTCTCTCTCTCTCTCTGCTCTCTCTCTCTCTCTCTCTCTGTCTCTCTCTGCTCTCTCTCTCTCTCTCTCTCTCTCTGTCTCTGTCTCTTTCTCTCTGTCTCTCTCTCTCTCTCTCTCTCTCGCTCCCTCTGTCTCTCTCTATCTCTGTCTCTCTCTCTCTCTCTCTCTCTCTCTCTGTCTCTTTCTCTCTGTCTCTCTCCCTCTCTCTCTCTCGCTCCCTCTGTCTCTCTCTCTCTCTCTCTCTTAATTCAAGGGCTTTATTGGCATGGGAAACGTGTTAACATTGCCAAGTGTTAACAACTTCACATTGCCCTTTTCTTGTGCTGTAATGGCACACTGTGGTATTTCACCCAGTAGATATGAGAGTTTATCAAAATTGGGTTTGTTTTCGAGTTCTTTGTGGATCTGTGTAATCAGAGGGAAATATGTGTCTCTAATATGGTCATACATCGGGCAGGAGGTTAGGAAGTGCAGCTTAGTTTCCACCTCATTTTGTGGGCAGTGAGCACATAGCCTGTCTTCTCTAGAGAGCCATGTCTGCCTACGGTGGCCTTTCTCAATAGCAAGGCTATGCTCACTGAGTCTCTCTCTCTCTCTCTCTCTCTAGTCTACAAGTGTTAAAATCCGGCTTGTCTTACAATTGTATTCTATCCAAGAGTGACACTTTACAAATCCACTTTGCTCTTTGGGCCAGTTTTAAAAGTTGCAACTGTGGCGGAGAAGAAAGACTGGAGTGATCTTTAAGCTGAGCAGTCATATTTATTTTCTCTCCTGTAGAAACTAGCCTTAGTGTCATTCAGGGGCATGAACACGCTCTGCCATGTGGGGACCAGGGAACACCGGTACATTATTATTTTTTGATTAAGGAGGAGAGAGAGCAGGGAGAGAACAGGTGACAGACTAAAATAAAGCAGTGTATTGTGTTCCTCCCTAATGGACAGTGAGGAGAGATGTGTTCAGGTTTGTGTGAGGAGTTTAGCCCAGTGATTGTAGTCCTTGGCAATGGATGCCATATCACCTGACCTTTATGCCCCAGAGGCCTGTCAATGTGTGAGTGTGTGTGTGTCTCTGTGTAAGTGTGTAATTGTGTGTATGTGTAATTTTGTGTGTGTGTGTGTACACACTTGTGTAACTGTACATGTGTGGTTGTGTATTGTTCAGAGACTGACGTCACTGACCTTCACATGAAGGAAAAGTCAAAGTCCAAAGCTAATCCATGTGATGTGACGTGTGTGTGTGTGTGTGTGTGTGTGTGTGTGTGTGTGTGTGTGTGTGTGTGTGTGTGTGTGTGTGTGTGTGTGTGTGTGTGTGTGTGTGTGTGTGTGTGTGTGTGTGTGTGTGAACACAGGTTTGTGTATTTGGACACCTTCAGCTCTTTCCTCTTATCACAGTTTCCCATCTTTGATTAGTTTGACTAAATCAGACCCATGTCTATCACTGTTACATAAACCTGCCCGTGGCTGCAGGCTGTACTACTGAGCATTTCATAGCACATCACCACTATGACATCACTATGACATCACTATGAGATCACTATGGCATTACTATGACATCACTATGACATCACTATGAGATCACTATGGCATCACTATGCCATCACTATGAGATCACTATGACATCACTATGCCATCACTATGGCATCACTATGCCATCACTATGAGATCACTATGGCATTACTATGACATCACTATGCCATCACTATGAGATCACTATGGCATTACTATGACATCACTATGACATCACTATGAGATCACTATGGCATTACTATGACATCACTATGAGATCACTATGGCATCACTATGACATCACTATGCCATCACTATGAGATCACTATGGCATTACTATGACATCACTATGACATCACTATGAGATCACTATGGCATTACTATGACATCACTATGACATCACTATGAGATCACTATGGCATCACTATGAGATCACTATGGCATCACTATGACATCACTATGCCATCACTATGAGATCACTATGGCATTACTATGACATCACTATGACATCACTATGAGATCACTATGGCATCACTATGACACCACTATGAGATCACTATGGCATTACTATGACATCACTATGAGATCACTAGGGCATTACTATGACATCACTATGCCATCACTATGGCATCACTATGACATCACTATGCCATCACTATGAGATCACTAGGGCATTACTATGACATCACTATGCCATCACTATGGCATCACTATGACATCACTATGCCATCACTATGAGATCACTA
This sequence comes from Oncorhynchus gorbuscha, assembly GCF_021184085.1. Taxonomy (NCBI): domain Eukaryota; kingdom Metazoa; phylum Chordata; class Actinopteri; order Salmoniformes; family Salmonidae; genus Oncorhynchus; species Oncorhynchus gorbuscha. The sequence continues at coordinate 1,089 of NW_025758129.1, read as the reverse complement.
GGGCATTACTATGACATCACTATGCCATCACTATGAGATCACTAGGGCATCACTATGAGATCACTATGCCATCACTATGAGATCACTATGGCATCACTATGACATCACTATGAGATCACTATGGTATTACTATGAAATCACTATGACAGGAATCAACTCAGTTCAGTGGAAGTGTTGTGACTAGTCTCCCATGCAGCTTGTAAACACTAAAATTCACCCCACTCCAAGAATCACAGGTAGAACCAGATGCTTTCATTTTTAAACATTGGACACACTACAATTCTCTGTGACATCAGAGTGATCCAATTAAGAGTCTACATCTGTACCATGGGACAGAAACTCATAAGAGGAATACACTGAATTGCGGACATTGAGATGACAGAGAAAATGTTGATCCATTCGGAAGTTTATTTGAAAGTAAATAATCAACAGAGCTGTGGACATTGACAATGTAAAACATGTTGTTTCTGTGCACAACACTACATATTCCACGTTCACAAGTTTACAACACGGTTCTAAAGGGCGTCCAGTTAAATGAAGTTCAATGACAGCCAGAGTTCCAAGTCCCATAATCCACACCAAGCAGTGGGTCATGTCCAGGGGTCATGTCCAGGTCTGCAGTGAGTTATACTGAGGCCTGAACCACCTGTCAACCCCAATCTGTTTTTAAATAATATTTACAGATAACCAGGGGCACACTCCAACAATCAGACATCATTTACAGATAGCCAGAGGCACACTCCAACAATCAGACATCATTTACAGATAGCCAGAGGCACACTCCAACAATCAGACATCATTTACAGATAGCCAGGGGCACACTCCAACAATCAGACATCATTTACAGATAGCCAGGGGCACACTCCAACAATCAGACATCATTTACAGATAGCCAGAGGCACACTCCAACAATCAGACATCATTTACAGATAGCCAGAGGCACACTCCAACAATCAGACATCATTTACAGATAGGAGGATAGGAGGAGAACAAGGAGGAGGACAAGGAAGAGGACAAGGAGGAGGAAAAGGCAGAGGACAAGGAGGAGAACAAGGAAGAGGACAAGGAGGAGGAAAAGGCAGAGGACAA
>NW_025758128.1:0-5290 GCF_021184085.1 Oncorhynchus gorbuscha | reverse complement strand
TACATTTTTTACATTTACATTTAAGTCATTTGGCAGACGCTCTTATCCAGAGCGACTTACAAATTTGGTGCATTCACCTTATGACATCCAGTGGGACAGTCCTTAACAATAGTGCATCTAAAACTTAGGGGGTGGGGTGAGAGGGATTACTTATCCTATCCTAGGTATTCCTTAAAGAGGTGGGGTTTCAGGTGTCTCCGGAGGTGGTATTGACTCCGCTGTCCTGGCGTCGTGAGGGGTTTGTTCCACCATTGGGGGCCAGGGCAGCGGGTAGTTTTGACTGGGCTGAGGCGGGAGCTGTACTTCCTCAGTGGTAGGGAGGCGAGCAGGCCAGAGGTGGATGAACGCAGTGCCCTTGTTTGGGTGCTTAGGGGCCTGATCAGAGCCTGGAGGTACTGAGTGCCGTTCCCCTCACAGCTCCGTAGGCAAGCACCATGGTCTTGTAGCGGATGTGAGCTTCAACTGGAAGCCAGTGGAGAAAACGGAGGAGCGGGGTGACGTGAGAGAACTTGGGAAGGTTGAACACCAGGCGGGCTGCGGCGTTCTGGATGAGTTGAAGGGTTTAATGGCACAGGCAGGGAGCCCAGCCAACAGCGAGTTGCAGTAATCCCAGACGGGAGATGACAAGTGCCTGGATTAGGACTCGCGCTTCCTGTGTGAGGCAGGGTCGTACTCTGCGGATGTTGTAGAGCATGAACCTACAGGAACGGGCCGCGCCTTGGAGTGTTGGTTGAGAACGACAGGTGTTGTCAGGATCACGCCAAGGTTCTTGGCGCTCTGGGAAGGACACAATGGAGTTGTCAACCGTGATGGCGAATCATGGAACGGGCAGTCCTTCCCAGGGAGGAAGAGCAGCTCCGTCTTGCCGAGTTCAGCAGGGTGGTGATCCGTCATCACACTGATATGTCTGCCAGACATGCAGAATGCGATTAGCCACCTGGTCATCAGAAGGGGGGAAAGGAGAAGATTAATTGTGTGTCGTCTGCATAGCAATGATAGAGAGACCATGTGAGGTTATGACAGAGCCAAGTGACTTGGTGTATAGCGAGAATAGGAGAGGGCCAAGAACAGAGCCCTGGGGGACACCAGTGGTGAGACGCGTGGTGAGAGACAGATTCTCGCCACGCCACCTGGTAGGGAGCGACCTGTCAGGTAGGACGCAATCCAAGCGTGGGCCGCGCCGGAGGATGCCCAGCTCGGAGAGGTGGAGAGGAGAATCTGATGGTTCACAGTATCGAAGGCAGCCGATAGATCTAGAAGGATGAGAGCAGAGGAGAGAGAGTTAGCTTTAGCAGTGCGGAGGCGCCTCCGTGATACAGAGGAGCAGTCTCAGTTGAATGACTAGTCTTGAAACCTGACTGATTTGGATCAGAAAGGTCATTCAGAGAGAGATAGCGGGAGAGCTGGCCAAGGACAGCACGTTCAAGAGTTTTGGAGAGAAAAGAAAAAGAAGGGATACTGGTCTGTAATTGTTGACATCGGAGGGATCGAGTGTAGGTTTTCAGAAGGGTGCAACTCTCGCTCTCTTGAAGACGGAAGGGACGTAGCCAGCGGTCAGGGATGAGTTGATGAGCGAGGTGAGGTAAGGAGAAAGGTCTCCCGGAAATGGTCTGGAGAAGAGAGGAGGGGATAGGGTCAAGCGGGCAGGTTGTTGGGCGGCCGGCCGTCACAAGACACGAGATTTCATCTGGAGAGAGAGGGAGAAGAGGACAGAGCACAGGGTAGGGCAGTGTGAGCAGAACCAGCGGTGTCGTTTGACTTAGCAAACGAGGATCGGATGTCGTCGACCTTCTTTTCAAAATGGTTGACGAAGTCATCTGCAGAGAGGGAGGAGGGGGGGGATTCAGGAGGGAGGAGAAGGTGGCAAAGAGCTTCCTAGGGTTAGAGGCAGATGCTTGGAATTTAGCGTGGTAGAAAGTGGCTTTAGCAGCAGAGACAGAGGAGGAAAATGTAGAGAGGAGGGAGTGAAAGGATGCCAGGTCCGCAGGGAGGCAGGATTTTCCTCCATTTCCGCTCGGCTGCCCCGGAGCCCTGTTCTGTGAGCTCGCAATGAGTCATCGAGCCACGGAGCGGGGAGGGAGGACCGAGCCGGCCTGGAGGATAGGGGACATAGAGAGTCAAGGGATGCAGAGAGGGGAGGGGAGAGGAGGGTTGAGGAGGCAGAATCAGGAGATAGGTGGGAGAAGGTTTGAGAGCGGAGGGAAGAGATGATAGGATGGAAGAGGAGAGAGTAGCGGGGAGAGAGAGCGAAGGTTGGGACGGCGCGATACCATCCGAGTAGGGGGCAGTGTGGGAGGTGTTGGATGAGAGCGAGAGGGAAAAGGATACAAGGCAGTGGTCGGAGACTTGGAGGGGAGTTGCAATGAGGTTAGTGGAAGAACAGCATCTGAGTAAAGATGAGGTCGAGCGTATTGCCTGCCTTGTGAGTAGGGGAAGGTGAGAGGGTGAGGTCAAAAGAGGAGAGGGAGGAAAGAAGGAGGCAGAGGAAAGAGTCAAAGGTAGACGTGGGGAGGTTAAAGTCGCCCAGAACTGTGAGAGTGAGCCGTCCTCAGGAAAGGAGCTTATCAAGGCATCAAGCTCATTGATGAACTCTCCGAGGGAACCTGGAGGGCGATAAATGATAAGGATGTTAGCTTGAAAGGGCTAGTAACTGTGACAGCATGGAATTCAAAGGAGTAGACAGATGGGTAAGGGGAGAAAGAGAGAATGACCACTTGGGAGAGATGAGGATCCCGGTGCCACCACCCGCTGACCAGACGCTCTCGGGGTGTGCGAGAACACGTGGGCGGACGAAGAGAGAGCAGTAGGAGTAGCAGTGTTGTCTGTGGTGATCCATGTTTCCGTCAGTGCCAAGAAGTCGAGAGACTGGAGGGAGGCATAGGCTGAGATGAACTCTGCCTTGTTGACCGCAGATTGGCAGTTCCAAAGGCTACCGGAGACCTGGAACTCCACGTGGGTCGTGCGCGCTGGGACCACCAGAGTAGGGTGGCCGCGGCCACGCGGTGAGGAGCGTTTGTATGGTCTGTGCAGAGAGGAGAGAACAGGGATAAACTGACACATAGTTGACAGGCTACAGAAGAGGCTACGCTAATGCAAAGGAGATTGGAATGACAAGTGGACTACACGTCTCGAATGTTCAGAAAGTTAAGCTACGTAGCAAGAATCTTATTGACTAAAATGATTAAAATGATACAGTACTGCTGAAGTAGGCCAGCTGGCAGTGGGTGCGTTGTTGACACTACACTAATCAAGTCGTTCCGTTGAGTGTAATAGTTTCTGCAGTGTTGCTATTCGGGGGCTAGCAGGCTAGCTAGCAGTGTTGTTTACGTTGCGTTAAAAGAACGACAATAGATGGCTAGCGAACCTAGAAAATCGCTCTAGACTACACAATTATCTTTGATACAAAGACGATCAAACAAATCAAACCGTTGTACTGTAATGAAATGAAGTGAAAATGTGATACTACCTGTAATGCGACCGGGTAGTTGAGGTTCTATACAGAAGACGTTGGCTAAGCGTTGGCTAGCTAGCAGAGTCACCTACGTTAAGGATCGACAAATAGCTGGCTAGCTAACCTCGGTAAATTAAGATAATCACTCTAAGACTACACTCTAAACCTAAACAACACAATTATCTTGGATCTGATGATCTGAAGACAGCAAAGACAGCTATGTAGCTAGCTAACACTAAACTAATCAAGTCGTTCAGTTGAGTGTAATAGTTTCTCCAGTGCAGCTAATCAGTGGACGTTAGCTAGCTGGCTAGTGAAGACTACGTTAGGACGGCGAAATACGATAATTACGCAATTATCTTTGATACAAAGACGGCTATGAAGCTAGCTCAGATTACATAGACCCACAAATAATTTTAAAACAAATCCAATACTGATAAACTCCCATTTCTATTAGGTTAAATACCACAGAGAGCCACCACAGCAGCAATATTTCCCACACTGTTACAACATAGCCAATAATATAACAATGTCTATATTCTTTTAAAATGTTTGTGGGTGAAATGTTTACAGTTAATTTCTGATTGTTTATTTCCCTTTTTGTTGATTGTCTATTCCACTTGCTTTGGCAATGTAAACACATTTCCCATGCCATTAAAAACCGTTTGAATTGAACTTAATTGAGAGAGATGAGCTTGGACACCACGCATGCACGCGCACACACGCACAGGCATTACACAGCATGGGGCTTCATTGTCCCTCCTTCAGGGCCTGTCTTTTGGAGCAAGATGAGAGGGGCCAACAGATGGAGAAAGAGGAAGGGAGCAGGGGGTGACAGGTGACAAAGGAGGAGGACAGAAAGAAGGGGGGACAGGGGAAAGAAGGGGAGAGGGGTAAAGAGAAAAGCGGAGAATGAGAAGAGAGGAAAAGGAGGTCCCATCTCTGTGAGGTTAAAGAGCTGCTGCTTAACTCGCTCCCAAAGTTCACACTCTTAGAAAAAAGCTTATCTAGAACCATGGAAATGGTTATTCGGCTGTCCACATAGGAGAACCCTTGAAGAACCCATTTTGGTTCAGTGTGCACCCCTTTGGTTCAAGGTAGAACCCCTTTGGTTCGAGGCAGAACACTTTTGGGTTTCAAAGAACCCTTTACCCAGAAGAGAGACCGAAGAACCCTTTACCCAGAAGAGAGACCGAAGAACCCTTTACCCAAGAGAGACCGAAGAACCCTTTACCCAGAAGAGAGACCGAAGAACCCTTTGGAACCCTTTTCTAAGAGTGGAGGAGGGACTATTCTCTCCCCCATTCTCTCTCTCTCTGTTTGGTAAGGGGATAAGCTTTTCACAAACTCTGTGTCCCTGTTCTCTCTTTGTTTCTCTCTCTCCCTTCTTCTCCTCTCCACAAAGTTTACTATTCCTATGAGACCTCCTGTAAAGAATTTAAATTAGGAGAACTCACCCTCCTCTCACTACTCTCACTATGAATAGAACTACAGAGAGGGAGAGAGAGGGTGGGGGGGGTGTAGAGAGGGGGACACAGTTGAAAAAGGGCTTACTAGAAGGAGAGAAAATGAATTTTTCGTGGACTTGAAGAGAAGAGAGGAAGCGAGAGATAGTTCAGGACAGAATAAAGATGGGAGGGGGATTGGTGCATATGAAAGAGTGGGTCGAGAGTGAAAAGGAGAAAAGAGTTGGGGGAGAGAGAGGTTGGATGGACAGAAATACAGACTGAGGGAGACAGGGAGGAAAAAGTGAGAGAGAGAGAGAACAAAGAAGTGGGGCTTTGTCATGCACTTACATTTAATTCTTCCTCTCCCTCCGCTTTTCTTTTTTTCTATCCC
>NW_025758127.1:0-5290 GCF_021184085.1 Oncorhynchus gorbuscha | reverse complement strand
TGTCATGTTTTGTCATTAATTATCATGTCTTGTCCCTGTGCTTCCCCTTCTATTCGTTTCCCTCTGCTGGTCTTATTAGGTTCTTTCCCTCTTTCTATCCCTCTCTCTCCCCCTCCCTCTCTCACTCTCTCGCTCTCTCTTCTCTCTATCGTTCCGTTCCTGCTCCCAGCTGTTCCTATTCCCCTAATCAATCATTTAGTCTTCCCACACCTGTTCCCGATCCTTTTCCCTGATTAGAGTCCCTATTTCTCTCCTTGTTTTCCGTTCCTGCCCCGTCGGATCCTTATCTATAATTCACCGTGCTGTGTCTATGTTTTTGCCCTGTCGTGTCGTGTTTCCCTCCAGATGCTGCGTGGTGAGCAGGTGTCTGAGTCTGCTAGGTTCAGTGCCTTCCCCGGAGGCAACCTGCAGTTCTCGATCAAATCTCCAGTCTGTTCTTGAGTAGTATGCTTTTTGTTTTGTAAAGTTTCTTACTGGATTAAAAACTCTGTTTTCGCCAAGTCGCTTTTGGGTCCTCATTCACCTGCATAACAGAAGGATCCGACCAAGGAATGGACCCAGCGACTACAGAGGCTCGTAACACTGCCGTCAAGATCCAAGGCCATGCTCGGCAGACACGAGCAGGAATTGTCTGCTGCTCGCCATGCCGTGGAGAACCTGGCGCTCAGGTTTCCGACCTCTGGACAGTTCCAGAGTCTTAGATCGTGCCACCTGTTACTTCCTGGCCTGCCGAGCCTCCGCCGGAACCTAGGGTTAATAACCCACCTTGCTACTCCGGGCAGCCCACGGAGTGCCGCTCTTCCTTTCACCCAGTGTGATATTGTGTTTCTCTCCAACCCAACACATACTCTAGTGAGAGAGCTCGGGTTGCTTACGTCATTTCACTCCTTACTGGCCGGGCCCGAGAGTGGGGGCACAGCTATCTGGGAGGCAAGGGCTGATTGTTCTAACAATTACAGAACTTTAAAGAGGAGATGATTCGGGTTTTTGACCGTTCAGTTTTTTGGTGGGGAGGCTTCTGGGGCCCTGGCTTCCCTATGCCAAGGTGATCGATCCATAACGGATTACTCTCTATAGAGTTTCGTACTCTTGCTGCCTCTAGTGACTGGAATGAGGCGGCGCTGCTCGCTCGTTTTCTGGAGGACTCCACACAGTGGTCAAAGATGAGATTCTCTCTCGGGAGGTTCCTTCCAGTGTGGACTCTTTGATTGCTCTCGCCATCCCATAGAACGACGGGTAGATCTTCGTCACCAGGCTCGTGGAAGAGAGCTCGCATCAACGGTGTTTCCCTGCTCCGCATCGCAACCATCTCCCTCCTCTGGCTCTGAGACTGAGCCCATGCAGCTGGGGAGGGATTCGCATCTCGACTAAGGAGAGGAACGGAGGATCACCAACCGCCTGTGCCTCTTTTGCGGATTTGATGGACATTTTGTTAATTCATGTCCAGTAAGAGGCCAGAGCCCATCAGTAAGCGGAGGGGCTACTGGTGGCTACTACTCAGGTCTCTTCATCTAGATCCTGTACTACTATGTCGGTCCATCTACGCTGGACCGGTTCGGTGCTACATGCAGTGCCTTGATTGACTCTGGGGCTGAGGGTTGTTTCATGGACGAAGCATGGGTTCAAGGAAACATAACATTCCTTTCAGACAGTTAGACAAGCCTACGCCCATGTTTGCCTTAGATGGTAGTCATCTTCCCAGTCAGATTTGAGACACTACCTTTTAACTCTCACAGTATCTGGTAACCACAGTGAGACTATTTCTTTTGATTTTTCGTTCACCTTTTACACCTGTTGTTTTGGGTCATCCCTGGCTAGTATGTCATAATCCTTCTATTATTAATTGGTCTTGTAATTCTATCCTATCCTGGAACGTATCTTGTCATGTGAAGTGCTTAATGTCTGCCATCCCTCCCATTTCTTCTGTCCCCACTTCTCAGGAGGAAACCTGGCGATTTGACAGGAGTGCCGGAGGCAAATATCATGATCTGCGCACGGTCTTCAGTCGGTCCCGAGCCAACTCCCTTCCTCCTCACCGGTCGTATGATTGTAGTATTGATCTCCTTCCGGGGATCTACTCCTCCCTCGGGGTAGACTATACTCTCTGTCGGCTCCCGAACGTAAGGCTCTCGAGGATTATTTTATCTGTGTCTCTTTGACGCCGGGGTAAACCATAGTGCCTTCTTCCTCTCCTCGGCCGGGGCGGTTCTTTGTTAAGAAGAAGGATTTGGTACTCTGCGCCCCTGCGTGGATTATCGGGGCTGAATGACATAACGGTTAAGAATCGTTATCCGCTTCCCCTATGTCATCAGCCTTCGAGATTCTGCAGGGAGCCAGGTGCTTTATAAAGTTGGACCTTCGTAACGCTTACATCTCGTGCGCATCAGAGAGGGGGATCGAGTGGAAAACGGCGTTTAACACTCCGTTAGGGCATTTTGAAAATTGGGTTCTGCCGTTTGGTCTCGCCAATGCGCCAGCTGTTTTTCAGGCATTAGTTAATGATGTTCTGAGAGACATGCTGAACATCTTTGTTTTTGTCTATCTTGACGATATCCTGATTTTCACCGTCACTCGAGATTCATGTTCAGCACGTTCGCGTGTTCTACAGCGCCTTTTAGAGAATTGTCTCTACGTAAAGGCTGAGAAGTGCTCTTTTCATGTCTCCTCCGTTACTTTTCTCGGTTCCGTTATTTCCGCTGAGGCATTCAGATGGATTCGCTAAGGTCAAGCTGTCAGTGATTGGCCCGTTCCAAGGTCACGTGTCGAGTTGCAGCGCTTTAGGTTTCGCTAATTTCTATCGGCGTTTTCATTCGTAATTTCGGTCAAGTTGCTGCCCCTCTCACAGCTCTTACTTCTGTCAAGACGTGTTTTAAGTGGTCCCGGTTCCGCCCCAGGAGCTTTTGATCTTCTAAAAGAACGTTTACGTCCGCTCCTATCCTCGTTACTCCTGACGTCACTAGACAATTCATTGTCGAGGTTGACGCTTCAGAGGTAGGCGTGGGAGCCATTCTATCCCAGCGCTTCCAGTCTGACATAAGGTTCATCCTTGCGCTATTTTTCTCATCGCCTGTCGCCATCTGAGCGAACTATGATGTGGGTAACCGTGAACTGCTCGCCATCCGCTTAGCCCTAGGCGAATGGCGACAGTGGTTGAGGCCACTGCTCCTTTGGTCGTTTGGACAGACCATAAGAACCTTGAGTACATCCGTTCTGCCAAACGACTTAATGCCCGTCAAGCTCGTTGGGCGTTGTTTTTCGCTCGTTTCGAGTTTGTGATTTCTTACACCGGGTAGCAAGAACACCAAGCCTGATGCCTTATCCCGTCTGTTTAGTTCTTTCTGTGGCTTCTACTGATCCCGAGGGGATTCTTCCTTATGGGCGTGTTGTCGGGTTGACAGTCTGGGGAATTGAAAGACAGGTTAAGCAAGCACTCACGCACACTGCGTCCGCGCTTGTCCTAGTAACCTCCTTTTCGTTCTGTTTCCACTCGTCTTGTTCTTCAGTGGCTCACTCTGCCAAGTTAGTTGGTCATCCCGGTGTTCGAGGCACTCTTGCGTCTATTCGCCAGCGCTTTTGGTGGCCGACTCAGGAGCGTGACACGCGCCGTTTCGTGGCTGCTTGTTCGGACTGCGCGCAGACTAAGTCGGGTAACTCTCCTGTCGCCTCAGATCGCTCCCCATCTTACGGTTGTTGCCCTAGACTTCATTACCGGTCTGTTTGTCTCGGGGAAGACTGTAGATTCTTACGGTTGTCGATAGGTTCTGCTATGTTCATTCCCCTCGCTAAACTTCCCTTCCGCTAAGGGAGACGGCACAAATCATTATCGAGAATGTGTCCAGAATTCATGGCCTCCCGTTAGAGCGCTTTCAGACAGAGGCCCGCAGATTCACGTCACAGTTTTAAGAGGGAGTTCTGGTCGTTTGATTGAGTGCGTCCAGGCTCAGTCTCTCTTCAGGTTCATCCCCAGTCTAACGGTCAAGCAGAGAGGGGCCAATCAGACGATTGGTCGCATACTACGCAGCCTTTCTTTTCAGAAACCCTGCGTCTTGGGCAGAACAGCTCCCTGGGCAGAATACGCTCACAACTCGCTTCCTTCGTCTGCTACACGCTTGTCTCCGTTTCAGAGTAGTCTGGGTTGTAGCCTCCTCTGTTCTCATCCCAGCTTGCCGGAGTCCATGCTTCCCTCCGCTCAAGCGTTTGTCCAACGTTGTGAGCGCACCTGGAGGAGGGTGAGGTCTGCACTTTGCCGCTACAGGGCACAGACTGTGAGAGCCGCCAACGCAGGATTAAGAGTCAAAGGTATTGTTGCGGCCAGAGAGTGTGGCTTTCCACCAACCTTCCTCTTACGACAGCTTCTCGTAAGTTGACTCCAGAGTTCATTGGTCCGTTCCGTGTCTCCAGGTCGTCAATCCTGTCGCTGTGCGCTGCTTCTTCCGCGACATCTTCGTCAAGGTCCCATCCCCTGTCTTCCATGTCTCCTGTGTCAAGCTCCTTTCTTCGCACCCCCTTCGTCTTCCCTCCCCCCGCTCCCGTCCTTGTCGAGCGCACCTTTACAAGGTACGTAAGATCATGGACATGCGTTCTCGGGACGGGGTCACCAATACTTAGTGGATTGGGAGGGTTACGGTCCTGAGGAGAGGAGTTGGGTTCCGTCTCGGGACGTGCTGGACCGTTCGCTTATTGATGATTTCCTCCGTTGCCGCCAGGGTTCCTCTCGAGTGCGCCAGGAGGCGCTCGGTGAGTGGGGGTACTGTCATGCTTTGTCATTAATTATCATGTCTTGTCCCTGTGCTTCCCCTTCTATTCGTTTCCCTCTGCTGGTCTTATTAGGTTTCTTTCCTCTTTCTATCCCTCTCTCTCCCTCCCTCACTCTCACTCTCTCGCTCCTCTCTTCTCTCTATCGCTCCGTTCCTGCTCCCAGCTGTTCCTATTCCCCTAATCAATCATTTAGTCTTCCCACACCTGTTCCCGATCCTTTTCCCTGATTAGAGTCCCTATTTATCTCCTTGTTTTCCGTTCCTGCCCCGTCGGATCATATCTATAATTCACCGTGCTGTGTCTATGTTTTGCCCTGTCGTGTCGTGTTTCCCTCAGATGCTGCGTGGTGAGCAGGTGTCTGAGTCTACTAGGTTCAAGTGCCTTCCCGAGGCAACCTGCAGTTCTCGATCAAGTCTCCAGTCTGTTCTTCTTTACGAGTAGTATTATGCTTTTTGTTTTGTAAAGTTTCTTACTGGATTAAAAACTCTGTTTTCGCCAAGTCGCTTTTGGGTCCTCATTCACCTGCATAACA
>NW_025758126.1:0-5291 GCF_021184085.1 Oncorhynchus gorbuscha | reverse complement strand
CTGTTATGCAGGTGAATGAGGACCCAAAAGCGACTTGGCGAAAACAGAGTCTTTAATCCAGTAAAGTAAATATACAATCATAAAGCACAATTCCACTCGTAATGACGAGAACAGACTGGAGACTCGATCATGAACTGCAGGTTGCCTCGGGAAGGCACTTGAACGTAGCAGACTCAGACACCTGCTCACCACGCAGCATCTGAGGGAAACACGACACGACAGGGCGATACACAGACACAGCACGGTGAACAATAGACAAGGATCCGACAGGGCAGAAACGGAAAACAAGGGGAGAAATAGGGACTCTAATCAGGGAAAAAGATAGGGAACAGGTGTGGGAAGACTAAATGATTGATTAGGGGAATAGGAACAGCTGGGAGCAGGAACGGAACGATAGAGAGAAGAGAGAGAGGAAGGGAGAGAGAAAAAGGGGAACGAACCTAAAAAGACCAGCAGGGGGAAAACGAACAGAGGGAAAAGCAAAATGACAAGACAATATAAGACAAAACATGACAGTACCCCCCACTCACCGAGCGCCTCCTGGCGCACTCGAGGAGGAATCCTGGCGGCAACGGAGGAAATCATCAATAAGTGAACGGTCCAGCACGTCCCGAGACGGAACCCAACTCCTCTCCTCAGGACCGTAACCCTCCCAATCCACTAAGTATTGGTGACCCCGTCCCCGAGAACGCATGTCCATGATCCTACGTACCTTGTAAATAGGTGCGCTCTCGACAAGGACGGGAGGGGGAGGGAAGACGAACGGGGTGCGAAGAAAGGGCTTGACACAGGAGACATGGAAGACAGGATGGACGCGACGAAGATGTCGCGGAAGAAGCTAGTCGCACAGCGACAGGATTGACGACCTGGGAGACACGGAACGGACCAATGAACCGCGGAGTCAACTTACGAGAAGCTGTCGTAAGAGGAAGGTTGCGAGTGGAAAGCCACACTCTCTGGCCGCAACAATACCTTGGACTCTTAATCCTACGTTTATTGGCGGCTCTCACAGTCTGTGCCCTGTAACGGCAAAGTGCAGACCTCACCCTCCTCCAGGTGCGCTCACAACGTTGGACAAACGCTTGAGCGGAGGGAACGCTGGACTCGGCAAGCTGGGATGAGAACAGAGGAGGCTGGTAACCCAGACTACTCTGAAACGGAGATAACCCGGTAGCAGACGAAGGAAGCGAGTTGTGAGCGTATTCTGCCCAGGGGAGCTGTTCTGCCCAAGACGCAGGGTTTCTGAAAGAAAGGCTGCGTAGTATGCGACCAATCGTCTGATTGGCCCTCTCTGCTTGACCGTTAGACTGGGGATGAAACCCGGAAGAGAGACTGACGGACGCACCAATCAAACGACAGAACTCCCTCCAAAACTGTGACGTGAATTGCGGGCCTCTGTCTGAAACGGCGTCTAACGGGAGACCATGAATTCTGAACACATTCTCGATGATGATTTGTGCCGTCTCCTTAGCGGAAGGAAGTTTAGCGAGGGAATGAAATGTGCCGCCTTAGAGAACCTATCGACAACCGTAAGAATCACAGTCTTCCCCGCAGACAAAGGCAGACCGGTAATGAAGTCTAGGGCGATGTGAGACCATGGTCGAGAAGGAATGGGGAGCGGTCTGAGACGACCGGCAGGAGGAGAGTTACCTGACTTAGTCTGCGCGCAGTCCGAACAAGCAGCCACGAAACGGCGCGTGTCACGCTCCTGAGTCGGCCACCAAAAGCGCTGGCGAATAGACGCAAGAGTGCCTCGAACACCGGGATGACCAGCTAACTTGGCAGAGTGAGCCCACTGAAGAACAGCCAGACGAGTGGAAACAGGAACGAAAAGAAGGTTACTAGGACAAGCGCGGCGACGCAGTGTGCGTGAGTGCTTGCTTAACCTGTCTTTCAATTCCCCAGACTGTCAACCCGACAACACGCCCATAAGGAAGAATCCCCTCGAGATCAGTCGAAGCCACAGAAGAACTAAAAGACGGGATAAGGCATCAGGCTTGGTGTTCTTGCTACCCGGACGGTAAGAAATCACAAACTCGAAACGAGCGAAAAACAACGCCCAACGAGCTTGACGAGCATTAAGTCGTTTGGCAGAACGGATGTACTCAAGGTTCTTATGGTCTGTCCAAACGACAAAAGGAACGGTCGCCCCCTCCAACCACTGTCGCCATTCGCCTAGGGCTAAGCGGATGGCGAGCAGTTCGCGGTTACCCACATCATAGTTGCGTTCAGATGGCGACAGGCGATGAGAAAAATAAGCGCAAGGATGAACCTTATCGTCAGACTGGAAGCGCTGGGATAGAATGGCTCCCACGCCTACCTCTGAAGCGTCAACCTCGACAATGAATTGTCTAGTGACGTCAGGAGTAACGAGGATAGGAGCGGACGTAAAACGTTCTTTTAGAAGATCAAAAGCTCCCTGGGCGGAACCGGACCACTTAAAACACGCCTTGACAGAAGTAAGAGCTGTGAGAGGGGCAGCAACTTGACCGAAATTACGAATGAAACGCCGATAGAAATTAGCAAAACCTAGAAAGCGCTGCAACTCGACACGTGACCTTGGAACGGGCCAATCACTGACAGCTTGGACCTTAGCGGAATCCATCTGAATGCCTTCAGCGGAAATAACGGAACCGAGAAAAGTAACGGAGGAGACATGAAAAGAGCACTTCTCAGCCTTCACGTAGAGACAATTCTCTAAAAGGCGCTGTAGAACACGTCGAACGTGCTGAACATGAATCTCGAGTGACGGTGAAAAAATCAGGATATCGTCAAGATAGACAAAAACAAAGATGTTCAGCATGTCTCTCAGAACATCATTAACTAATGCCTGAAAAACAGCTGGCGCATTGGCGAGACCAAACGGCAGAACCCGGTACTCAAAATGCCCTAACGGAGTGTTAAACGCCGTTTTCCACTCGTCCCCCTCTCTGATGCGCACGAGATGGTACGCGTTACGAAGGTCCAACTTAGTAAAGCACCTGGCTCCCTGCAGAATCTCGAAGGCTGATGACATAAGGGGAAGCGGATAACGATTCTTAACCGTTATGTCATTCAGCCCTCGATAATCCACGCAGGGGCGCAGAGTACCGTCCTTTTTCTTAACAAATAAAAACCCCGCCCCGGCCGGAGAGGAAGAAGGCACTATGGTACCGGCGTCAAGAGACACAGACAAATAATCCTCGAGAGCCTTACGTTCGGGAGCCGACAGAGAGTATAGTCTACCCCGAGGAGGAGTGGTCCCCGGAAGGAGATCAATACTACAATCATACGACCGGTGAGGAGGAAGGGAGTTGGCTCGGGACCGACTGAAGACCGTGCGCAGATCATGATATTCCTCCGGCACTCCTGTCAAATCGCCAGGTTCCTCCTGAGAAGTGGGGACAGAAGAAATGGGAGGGATGGCAGACATTAAACACTTCACATGACAAGAAACGTTCCAGGATAGGATAGAATTACTAGACCAATTAATAGAAGGATTATGACATACTAGCCAGGGATGACCCAAAACAACAGGTGTAAAAGGTGAACGAAAAATCAAAAAGAAATAGTCTCACTGTGGTTACCAGATACTGTGAGGGTTAAAGGTAGTGTCTCAAATCTGATACTGGGAAGATGACTACCATCTAAGGCGAACATGGGCGTAGGCTTGTCTAACTGTCTGAAAGGAATGTCATGTTTCCGAGCCCATGCTTCGTCCATGAAACAACCCTCAGCCCCAGAGTCTATCAAGGCACTGCATGTAGCACCCGAACCGGTCCAGCGTAGATGGACCGACATAGTAGTACAGGATCTAGATGGAGAGACCTGAGTAGTAGCGCTCACCAGTAGCCCTCCGCTTACTGATGAGCTCTGGCTTTTACTGGACATGAATTGACAAAATGTCCATCAAATCCGCAATAGAGGCACAGGCGGTTGGTGATCCTCCGTTCCCTCTCCTTAGTCGAGATGCGAATACCTCCCAGCTGCATGGGCTCAGTCTCTGAGCCAGAGGTGGGAGATGGTTGCGATGCGGAGCAGGGAAACACCGTTGACGCGAGCTCTCTTCCACGAGCCTGGTGACGAAGATCTACCCGTCGTTCTATGCGGATGGCGAGAGCAATCAAAGAGTCCACACTTGAAGGAACCTCCCGGGAGAGAATCTCATCTTTAACCACTGCGTGGAGTCCCTCCAGAAAACGAGCGAGCAGCGCCGGCTCGTTCCACTCACTAGAGGCAGCAAGAGTGCGAAACTCAATAGAGTAATCCGTTATGGATCGATCACCTTGGCATAGGGAAGCCAGGGCCCTAGAAGCCTCCCTACCAAAAACTGAACGGTCAAAAACCCGAATCATCTCCTCTTTAAAGTTCTGGTAATTGTTAGAGCAATCAGCCCTTGCCTCCCAGATAGCTGTGCCCCACTCTCGAGCCCGGCCAGTAAGGAGTGAAATGACGTAAGCAACCCGAGCTCTCTCTCTAGAGTATGTGTTGGGTTGGAGAGAGAACACAATATCACACTGGGTGAGAAAGGAGCGGCACTCCGTGGGCTGCCCGGAGTAGCAAGGTGGGTTATTAACCCTAGGTTCCGGAGGCTCGGCAGGCCAGGAAGTAACAGGTGGCACGAGACGAAGACTCTGGAACTGTCCAGAGAGGTCGGAAACCTGAGCGGCCAGGTTCTCCACGGCATGGCGAGCAGCAGACAATTCCTGCTCGTGTCTGCCGAGCATGGCTCCTTGGATCTCGACGGCAGTGTTACGAGCGTCTGTAGTCGCTGGGTCCATTCTTTGGTCGGATCCTTCTGTTATGCGGGTGAATGAGGACCCAAAAGCGACTTGGCGAAAACAGAGTCTTTAATCCAGTAAAGTAAATATACAATCATAAAGCACAATTCCACTCGTAATGACGAGAACAGACTGGAGACTCGATCATGAACTGCAGGTTGCCTCGGGAAGGCACTTGAACGTAGCAGACTCAGACACCTGCTCACCACGCAGCATCTGAGGGAAACACGACACGACAGGGCGATACACAGACACAGCACGGTGAACAATAGACAAGGATCCGACAGGGCAGAAACGGAAAACAAGGGGAGAAATAGGGACTCTAATCAGGGAAAAAGATAGGGAACAGGTGTGGGAAGACTAAATGATTGATTAGGGGAATAGGAACAGCTGGGAGCAGGAGCGGAACGATAGAGAGAAGAGAGAGAGGAAGGGAGAGAGAAAAAGGGGAACGAACCTAAAAAGACCAGCAGGGGAAAACGAACAGAGGGAAAAGCAAAATGACAAGACAATATAAGACAAAACATGACA
>NW_025758125.1:0-5291 GCF_021184085.1 Oncorhynchus gorbuscha | reverse complement strand
TGTCATGTTTTGTCATTTATTATCATGTCTTGTCCCTGTGCTTCCCATTCTATTCGTTTCCCTCTGCTGGTCTTATTAGGTTCTTTCCCTCTTTCTATCCCTCTCTCTCCCCTCCCTCTCTCACTCTCTCGCTCTCTCTTCTCTCTATCGTTCCGTTCCTGCTCCCAGCTGTTCCTATTCCCCTAATCATCATTTAGTCTTCCCACACCTGTTCCCGATCCTTTTCCCTGATTAGAGTCCCTATTTCTCTCCTTGTTTCCCGTACCTGCCCTGTCGGATCCTCATTTATAATTCACCGTGCTGTGTCTATGTTTTGCCCTGTCGTGTCGTGTTTCCCTCAGATGCTGCGGGTGAGCAGGTGTCTGAGTCTGCTAGGTTCAAGTGCCTTCCGAGGTAACTGCAGTTCTCGATCAAGTCTCCAGTCCGTTTCTTGTCTTTACGTGTAGTATTATGCTTTTGTTTTGTAAAGTTTATTCTGGATTAAATACTCTGTTTTCGCCAAGTCGCTTTTGGGTCCTCTTTTCACCTGCATGACAGAAGGATCCGACCGAGGAATGGACCCAGCGACTACAGACGCCTCGTAACACTGCCGTCGAGATCCAAGGAGCCATGCTCGGCAGACACGAGCAGGAATTGTCTGCTGCTCGCCATGCCGTGGAGAGCCTGGCCGCTCAGGTTTCCGACCCTGGACAGTTCCAGAGTCTTCGTCTCGTGCCACCTGTTACTTCCTGGCCTGCCGAGCCTCCAGAACCTAGGGTTAATAACCCACCTTGCTACTCCGGGCAGCCCACTGAGTGCCGCTCCTTTCTCACCCAGTGTGAGATTGTGTTCTCTCTCCAACCCAACACATACTCTAGAGAGAGAGAGCTCGGGTTGCTTTACGCTATTTCACTTACTGGCCGGGCCCGAGAGTGGGGCACAGCTATCTGGGAGGCAAGGGCTGTTTGTTCTAACAATTACCAGAACTTTAAAGAGGAGATGATTCGGGCTTTGACCGTTCAGTTTTTGGTGGGGAGGCTTCTAGGGTCCTGGCTTCCCCTATGCCAAGGTGATCGATCCATAACGGATTACTCTATAGAGTTTCGTACTCTTGCTGCCTCTAGTGACTGAACGAGCCGGCGCTGCTCGCCGTTTTCTGGAGGGACTCCACACAGTGGTCAAAGATGAGATTCTCTCGGGAGGTTCCTTCCAGTGTGGACTCTTTGATTGCTCTCGCCATCCGCATAGAACGACGGGTAGATCTTCGTCACCAGGCTCGTGGAAGAGAGCTCGATCAACGGTGTTTCCTGCCCGCATCGCAACCATCTCCCTCCTCTGGCTCTGAGACTGAGCCCATGCAGCTGGGAGGATTCGCATCTCGACTAAGGAGAGGGAACGGAGGATCACCAACCGCCTGTGCCTCTATTGCGGATTTGATGGACATTTTGTTAATTCATGTCCAGTAAGAGGCCAGAGCCCATCAGTAAGCGGAGGGCTACTGGTGAGCGCTACTACTCAGGTCTCTTCATCTAGATCTTGTACTACTATGTCGGTCCATCTACGCTGGACCGGGTTCGGTGCTACATGCAGTGCCTTGATTGACTCTGGGGCTGAGGGTTGTTTCATGGACGAACATGGGTTCGGAAACATAACATTCCTTTCAGACAGTTAGACAAGCCTACGCCCATGTTTGCCTTAGATGGTAGTCATCTTCCCAGTATCAGATTTGAGACACTACCTTTAACTCTCACAGTATCTGGTAACCACAGTGAGACTATTTCTTTTTTTGATTTTTCGTTCACCTTTCACACCTGTTGTTTTGGGTCATCCCTGGCTAGTATGTCATAATCCTTCTATTAATTGGTCTTGTAATTCTATCCTATCCTGGAACGTATCTTGTCATGTGAAGTGCTTAATGTCTGCCATCCCTCCCATTTCTTCTGTCCCCACTTCTCAGGAGGAACCTGGCGATTTGACAGGAGTGCCGGAGGAATATCATGATCTGCGCACGGTCTTCAGTCGGTCCCGAGCCAACTCCCTTCCTCCTCACCGGTCGTATGATTGTAGTATTGATCTCCTTCCGGGGACCACCCTCCCTCAGGGTAGACTATACTCTCTGTCGGCTCCCGAACGAAGGCTCTCGAGGATTATTTATCTGTGTCTCTTGACGCCGGTACCATAGTGCCTTCTTCCTCCGCCGGGCGGGGTTCTTTGTTAAGAAGAAGGACGTACTCTGCGCCCCCTGCGTGGATTATCGAGGGCTGAATGACATAACGGTTAAGAATCGTTATCCGCTTCTTATGTCATCAGCCTTCGAGATTCTGCAGGGAGCCAGGTGCTTTACTAAGTTGGACCTTCGTAACGCCTACCATCTCGTGCGCATCAGAGAGGGGGACGAGTGGAAAACGGCGCTTAACACCCGTTAGGGCATTTTGAGTACCGGGTTCTGCCGTTTGGTCTCGCCAATGCGCCAGCTGTTTTTCAGGCATTAGTTAATGATGTTCTGAGACATGCTGAACATCTTTGTTTTTGTCTATCTTGACGATATCCTGATTTTTTCACCGTCACTCGAGATTCATGTTCAGCACGCTCGACGTGTTCTACAGCGCCTTTTAGAGAATTGTCTCTACGTAAAGGCTGAGAAGTGCTCTTTCATGTCTCCTCCGTTACTTTTCTCGGTTCCGTTATTTCCGCTGAAGGCATTCAGATGGATTCCGCTAAGGTCCAAGCTGTCAGTGATTGGTCTGCCTCCAAGGTCACGTGCCGAGTTGCAGCGCTTTTTTTTAGGTTTCGCTAATTTCTATCGGCGTTTCATTGTAATTTCGGTCAAGTTGCTGCCCCTCTCACAGCTCTTACTTCTGTCAAGACGTGTTTTAAGTGGTCCGGTTCCGCCCAGGGAGCTTTTGATCTTCTAAAAGAACGCTTTTACGTCCGCTCCTATCCTCCTTACTTCCTGACGTCACTAGACAATTCATTGTCGAGGTTGACGCTTTCAGAGGTAGGCGTGGGAGCCATTCTATCCCAGCGCTTTCCAGTCTGACGATAAGGTTCATCCTGCGCTTATTTTTCTCATCGCCTGTCGCCATCTGAGCGCAACTATGATGTGGGTAAATCGTGAACTGCTCGCCATCCGCTTAGCCCTAGGCGAATGGCGACAGTGGTTGGAGGGGGGCGACTGCCTTTTGTCGTTTGGACAGACCATAAGAACCTTGAGTACATCCGCTCTGCCAAACGACTTAATGCCCGCAAGCTCGTTGGGCGTTGTTTTTCGCCTCGTTTCGAGTTTGTGATTTCTTACCGTCCGGGTAGCAAGAACACCAAGCCTGATGCCTTATCCCGTCTGTTTAGTTCTTCTGTGGCTTCTACTGATCCCGAGGGGATTCTTCCCTTATGGGCGTGTTGTCGGGTTGACAGTCTGGGGAATTGAAAGACAGGTTAAGCAAGCACTCACGCACACTGCGTCGCCGCGCGCTTGTCCTAGTAACCTCCTTTTCATTCCTGTTTCCACTGCCTGGCTGTTCTTCAGTGGGCTCACTCTGCCAAGTTAGCTGGTCATCCCGGTGTTCGGGCACTCTGCGTCTATTCGCCAGCGCATTTTGGTGGCCGACCAGAGCGTGACACGCGCCGTTTCGTGGCTGCTTGTTCGGGACTGCGCGCAGACTAAGTCGGGTAACTCTCCTCCTGCCGGTCGTCTCAGACCGCTCCCCATTCCTTCTCGACCATGGTCTCACATCGCCCTAGACTTCATTACCGGGTCTGCCTTTGTCTGCGGGGAAGACTGTGATTCTTACGGTTGTCGATAGGTTCTCTAAGGCGGCACATTTCATTCCCCTCGCTAAACTTCCTTCCGCTAAGGAGACGGCACAAATCATTATCGAGAATGTGTTCAGAATTCATGGCCTCCCCGTTAGACGCCGTTTTCAGACAGAGGCCCGCACCACGCCAGTTTTGGAGGGAGTTCTGTCGCTTGATTGGTGCGCCCGCAGTCTCTCTTCCGGTTCATCCCCAGTCTAACGGTCAAGCAGAGAGGGCCAATCAGACGATTGGTCGCATACTACGCAGCCTTTTTTCAGAAACCCTGCGTCTTGGGCAGAACAGCTCCCCTGGGCAGAATACGCTCACAACTCGCTTCCCTTCGTCTGCTACCGGGCTATCTCCGTTTCAGAGTAGTCTGGGTTACCAGCCTCTACTATTCTCTTCCCAGCTTGCCGAGTCCAGCCTCCCTCCGCCTCAAGCGTTTGTCCAACGTTGTGAGCGCACCTGGAGGAGGGTGAGGTCTGCACTTTGCCGCTACAGGGCACAGACTGTGAGAGCCGCCAATAAACGCAGGATTAAGAGTCCTAGGTATTGTTATGCCAGAGAGTGTGGCTTTCCACTCGCAACCTTCCTCTTACGACAGCCGTAAGTTGACTCTGCGGTTCATTGGTCCGCCCGTGTCTCCCAGGTCGCCAATCCTGTCGCTGTGCGACTGCGCTTCCGCGACATCTTCGTCGCGTCCATCCTGTCTTCCATGTCTCCTGTGTTAAGCCCTCCTTCGCACTCCTCGTTCGTCTTCCCCCCCTCCCGCCCTTGTCGAGCGCACCTATTTACAAGGTACATAAGATCATGGACATGCGTTCGGGACGGGGTCACCAATACTTAGTGGATTGGGAGGGTTACGTCCTGAGGAGAGGAGTTGGGTTCCGTCTCGGGACGTGCTGGACCGTTCACTCATTGATGATTTCCTCCGTTGCCGCTACAGGATTCCTTCCTCGAGTGCGCCAGGAGGCGCCGGTGAGTGGGGGTACTGTCATGTTTTGTCATTTATTATCATGTCTTGTCCCTGTGCTTCCCATTCTATTCGTTTCTCTGCTGGTCTTATTAGGTTCTTTCCCTCTTTCTATCCCTCTCTCCTCCTCTCACTCTCGCTCTCTCTCTCTCCTATCGTTCGTTCCTGCTCCCAGCTGTTCCTATTCCCCTAATCATCATTTAGTCTTCCCACACCTGTTCCCGATCCTTTTCCTGATTAGAGTCCCTATTTCTCTCCTTGTTTCCCGTACCTGCCCTGTCGGATCCTCATATATAATTCACCGTGCTGTGTCTATGTTTTGCCCTGTCGTGTCGTGTTTCCCTCAGATGCTGTGTGGTGAGCAGGTGTCTGAGTCTGCTAGGTTCAAGTGCCTTCCCGAGGCAACCTGCAGTTCTCGATCAAGTCTCCAGTCTGTTCTCGTCTTTACGTGTAGTATTATGCTTTTTGTTTTGTAAAGTTTATTCTGGATTAAATACTCTGTTTTCGCCAAGTCGCTTTTGGGTCCTCATTCACCTGCATGACA
>NW_025758124.1:0-5291 GCF_021184085.1 Oncorhynchus gorbuscha | reverse complement strand
TGTCATGTTTTGTCATTAATTATCATGTCTTGTCCCCGTGCTTCCCCTTTTATTCGGTTTTCCTCTGCTGGTCTTATTAGGTTCTTTCCCTCTTTCTATCCCTCTCTCTCTCCCCTCCCTCTCTCTCACTCTCTCGCTCTCTCTTCTCTCTATCGTTCCGTTCCTGCTCCCAGCTGTTCTATTCCCCCTAATCATCATTTAGTCTTCCCCACCTGTTCCCGATCCTTTTCCCTGATTAGAGTCCCTATTTCTCTCCTTGTTTTCCGTACCTGCCCTGTCGGATCCTCATCTATAATTCACCGTGCTGTGTCTATGTTTTGCCCTGTCGTGTCGTGTTTCCCTCAGATGCTGCGTGGTGAGCAGGTGTCTGAGTCTGCTAGGTTCAAGTGCCTTCCCGAGGCAACCTGCAGTTCTCGATCAAGTCTCCTGTCTGTTCTCGTCTTTACGAGTAGTATTATGCTTTTTGTTTTGTAAAGTTTCTTTCTGGATTAAAACTCTGTTTTCGCCAAGTCGCTTTTGGGTCCTCATTCACCTGCATAACAGAAGGATCCGACCAAGGAATGGACCCAGCGACTACAGAGGCTCGTAACACTGCCGTCAAGATCCAAGGAGCCATGCTCGGCAGACACGAGCAGGAATTGTCTGCTGCTCGCCATGCCGTGGAGAACCTGGCCGCTCAGGTTTCCGACCTCTGGACAGTTCCAGAGTCTTCGTCTCGTGCCACCTGTTACTTCCTGGCCTGCCGAGCCTCCGGAACCTAGGGTTAATAACCCACCTTGCTACTCCGGGCAGCCCACGGAGTGCCGCTCCTTTCTCACCCAGTGTGATATTGTGTTCTCTCTCCAACCCAACACATACTCTAGTGAGAGAGCTCGGGTTGCTTACGTCATTTCACTCCTTACTGGCCGGGCCCGAGAGTGGGGCACAGCTATCTGGGAGGCAAGGGCTGATTGTTCTAACAATTACCAGAACTTTAAGGAGGAGATGATTCGGGTTTTTGACCGTTCAGTTTTTGGTGGGGGAGGCTTCTAGGGTCCTGGCTTCCCTATGCCAAGGTGATCGATCCATAACGGATTACTCTATAGAGTTTCGTACTCTTGCTGCCTCTAGTGACTGGAACGAGCCGGCGCTGCTCGCTCGTTTTCTGGAGGGACTCCACACAGTGGTCAAGGATGAGATTCTCTCTCGGGAGGTTCCTTCCAGTGTGGACTCTTTGATTGCTCTCGCCATCCGCATAGAACGACGGGTAGATCTTCGTCACCAGGCTCGTGGAAGAGAGCTCGCATCAACAGTGTTTCCCTGCTCCGCATCGCAACCATCTCCCTCCTCTGACTCTGAGACTGAGCCCATGCAGCTGGGAGGGATTCGCATCTCGACTAAGGAGAGGGAACGGAGGATCACCAACCGCCTGTGCCTCTATTGCGGATTTGATGGACATTTTGTTAATTCATGTCCAGTAAGAGGCCAGAGCCCATCAGTAGCGGAGGGCTACTGGTGGCGCTACTACTCAGGTCTCTTCATCTAGATCCTGTACTACTATGTCGGTCCATCTACGCTGGACCGGTTCGGGTGCTACATGCAGTGCCTTGATTGACTCTGGGGCTGAGGGTTGTTTCATGGACGAAGCATGGGTTCGGAAACATAACATTCCTTTCAGACAGTTAGACAAGCCTACGCCCATGTTTGCCTTAGATGGTAGTCATCTTCCCAGTATCAGATTTGAGACACTACCTTTAACTCTCACAGTATCTGGTAACCACAGTGAGACTATTTCTTTTTTGATTTTTCGTTCACCTTTCACACCTGTTGTTTTGGGTCATCCCTGGCTAGTATGTCATAATCCTTCTATTAATTGGTCTTGTAATTCTATCCTATCCTGGAACGTATCTTGTCATGTGAAGTGCTTAATGTCTGCCATCCCTCCCATTTCTTCTGTCCCCACTTCTCAGGAGGAACCTGGCGATTTGACAGGAGTGCCGGAGGAATATCATGATCTGCGCACGGTCTTCAGTCGGTCCCGAGCCAACTCCCTTCCTCCTCACCGGTCGTATGATTGTAGTATTGATCTCCTTCCGGGGACCACTCCTCCTCGGGGTAGACTATACTCTCTGTCGGCTCCCGAACGTAAGGCTCTCGAGGATTATTTATCTGTGTCTCTTGACGCCGGTACCATAGTGCCTTCTTCCTCTCCGGCCGGGTCGGGGTTCTTTTTGTTAAGAAGAAGGACGGTACTCTGCGCCCCTGCGTGGGATTATCGAGGGCTGAATGACATAACGGTTAAGAATCGTTATCCGCTTCCCCTTATGTCATCAGCCTTCGAGATTCTGCAGGGAGCCAGGTGCTTTACTAAGTTGGACCTTCGTAACGCTTACCATCTCGTGCGCATCAGAGAGGGGGGACGAGTGGAAAACGGCGTTTAACACTCCGTTAGGGCATTTTGAGTACCGGGTTCTGCCGTTTGGTCTGCCAATGCGCCAGCGGTTTTTCAGGCATTAGTTAATGATGTTCTGAGAGACATGCTGAACATCTTTGTTTTTGTCTATCTTGACGATATCCTGATTTTTTTCACCGTCACTCGAGATTCATGTTCAGCACGTTCGACGTGTTCTACAGCGCCTTTTAGAGAAATTGTCTCTACGTAAAGGCTGAGAAGTGCTCTTTTCATGTCTCCTCCGTTACTTTTCTCGGTTCCGTTATTTCCGCTGAAGGCATTCAGATGGATTCCGCTAAGGTCCAAGCTGTCAGTGATTGGCCCGTTCAAGGTCACGTGTCGAGTTGCAGCGCTTTTTAGGTTTCGCTAATTTCTATCGGCGTTTCATTCGTAATTTCGGTCAAGTTGCTGCCCCTCTCACAGCTCTTACTTCTGTCAAGACGTGTTTTAAGTGGTCCGGTTCCGCCCAGGGAGCTTTTGATCTTCTAAAAGAACGTTTTACGTCCGCTCCTATCCTCGTTACTCCTGACGTCACTAGACAATTCATTGTCGAGGTTGGCGCTTCAGAGGTAGGCGTGGGAGCCATTCTATCCCAGCGCTTCCAGTCTGACGATAAGGTTCATCCTTGCGCTTATTTTTCTCATCGCCTGTCGCCATCTGAGCGCAACTATGATGTGGGTAACCGTGAACTGCTCGCCATCCGCTAGCCCTAGGCGAATGGCGACAGTGGTTGGAGGGCGACCGTTCCTTTTGTCGTTTGGACAGACCATAAGAACCTTGAGTACATCCGTTCTGCCAAACGACTTAATGCCCGTCAAGCTCGTTGGGCGTTGTTTTCGCTCGTTTCGAGTTTGTGATTTCTTACCGTCCGGGTAGCAAGAACACCAAGCCTGATGCCTTATCCCGTCTGTTTAGTTCTTCTGTGGCTTCTACTGATCCCGAGGGGATTCTTCCTTATGGGCGTGTTGTCGGGTTGACAGTCTGGGGAATTGAAAGACAGGTTAAGCAAGCACTCACGCACACTGCGTCGCCGCGCGCTTGTCCTAGTAACCTCCTTTTTTCGTTCCTGTTTCCACTCGTCTGGCTGTTCTTCAGTGGGCTCACTCTGCCAAGTTAGTTGGTCATCCCGGTGTTCGAGGCACTCTTCGTCTATTCGCCAGCGCTTTTGGTGGCCGACTCAGGAGCGTGACACGCGCCGTTTCGTGGCTGCTTGTTCGGATTGCGCGCAGACTAAGTCGGGTAACTCTCCTCCTGCCGGTCGTCTCAGACCGCTCCCCATTCCTTCTCGACCATGGTCTCACATCGCCCTAGACTTCATTACCGGTCTGCCTGTGTCTGCGGGGAAGACTGTGATTCTTACGGTTGTCGATAGGTTCTCTAAGGCGGCACATTTCATTCCCCTCGCTAAACTTCCTTCCGCTAAGGAGACGGCACAAATCATTATCGAGAATGTGTTCAGAATTCACGGCCTCCCGTTAGACGCCGTTTCAGACAGAGGTCCGCAATTCACGTCACAGTTTTGGAGGAGTTCTGTCGTTTGATTGGTGCGTCCGTCAGTCTCTCTTCCGGGTTTCATCCCCAGTCTAACGGTCAAGCAGAGAGGGCCAATCAGACGATTGGGTCGCATACTACGCAGCCTTTCTTTCAGAAACCCTGCGTCTTGGGCAGAACAGCTCCCCTGGGCAGAATACGCTCACAACTCGCTTCCTTCGTCTGCTACCGGGTTATCTCCGTTTCAGAGTAGTCTGGGTTACCAGCCTCCTCTGTTCTCATCCCCAGCTTGCCGAGTCCAGCGTTCCCTCCGCTCAAGCGTTTGTCCAACGTTGTGAGCGCACCTGGAGGAGGGTGAGGTCTGCACTTTGCCTTCTACAGGGCACAGACTGTGAGAGCCGCCAATAAACGCAGGATTAAGAGTCCAAGGTATTGTTGCGGCCAGAGAGTGTGGCTTTCCACTCGCAACCTTCCTCTTACGACAGCTTCTCGTAAGTTGACTCCGCGGTTCATTGGTCCGTTCCGTGTCTCCCAGGTCGTCAATCCTGTCGCTGTGCGACTGCTTCTTCCGCGACATCTTCGTCGCGTCCATCCTGTCTTCCATGTCTCCTGTGTCAAGCCTTTCTTCGCACCCCGTTCGTCTTCCCCCCTCCCGTCCTTGTCGAGAGCGCACCTATTTACAAGGTACGTAAGATCATGGACATGCGTTCTCGGGGACGGGGTCACCAATACTTAGTGGATTGGGAGGGTTACGGTCCTGAGGAGAGGAGTTGGGTTCCGTCTCGGGGCGTGCTGGACCGTTCGCTTATTGATGATTTCCTCCGTTGCCGCCAGGGTTCCTCCTCGAGTGCGCCAGGGAGGCGCTCGGTGAGTGGGGGGTACTGTCATGTTTTGTCATTAATTATCATGTCTTGTCCCTGTGCTTCCCCTTTTATTCGTTTCCCTCTGCTGGTCTTATTAGGTTCTTTCCCTCTTTCTATCCCTCTCTCTCCCCCTCCCTCTCTCACTCTCTCGCTCTCTCTTCTCTCTATCGTTCCGTTCCTGCTCCCAGCTGTTCCTATTCCCCTAATCATCATTTAGTCTTCCCACACCTGTTCCCCGATCCTTTTCCCTGATTAGAGTCCCTATTTCTCTCCTTGTTTGCCGTACCTGCCCTGTCGGATCCTCATCTATAATTCACCGTGCTGTGTCTATGTTTTGCCCTGTCGTGTCGTGTTTCCTCAGATGCTGCGTGGTGAGCAGGTGTCTGAGTCTGCTAGGTTCAAGTGCCTTCCCGAGGCAACCTGCAGTTCTCGATCAAGTCTCCTGTCTGTTCTCGTCTTTACGAGTAGTATTATGCTTTTTGTTTTGTAAAGTTTCTTTCTGGATT
>NW_025758123.1:0-5291 GCF_021184085.1 Oncorhynchus gorbuscha | reverse complement strand
TGTCATGTTTGTCATTCATTGTCATGTCTTGTCCCTGTGCTCCCCATGCTATTCGTTTCCCTCTGCTGGTCTTGTTTGGTTCTATCCTTCTCTCTCCCCCTCCCTCTCTCACTCTCTCGCTCTCTCTTCTCTCTGTCGTTCCGTTCCTGCTCCCAGCTGTTCCTATTCCCCTAATCATCATTTAGTCTTTCCACACCTGTTCCCGATCCTTTCCCCTGATTAGACTCCCTATTTATTCCTTTGTGATCCGTTCCTGTTCCGTCGGTTCCTTGTTTTGTATTCCATGCTGTAATTGCGTTTCGCCCTGTCCTGTCGTGTTTTTGCCGTGATTGTGTATCACCCTGTCCTGTCGTGTTTTGTGCCTTCTTCAGACGCTGCGTGTGAGCAGGTGTCTCCAGTTGACTACGGCCTGCGCCTACCCGAAGCGACCTGCAGTCTGTGGCAGCTTCTCCAGTTGTTTTCCCCTCTACTATCTAGAGGATTTCAGTTATTCGGTTTTGAGCATTAATAAACTCTGTTTCTGTTAAGTCGGCGTTTGGGTCCTCCTTCACGGCATGACAGGAAGGAACCGATCAAAGAATGGACCCAGCGACTTCAGGCTCGTTACACACTCGTCGAGATCAGGAGCCATGCTCGGCAGACACGAGCAGGTGTCTGCTGCTCGCCATGCCGTGGAGAACCTGGCCGCTCAGGTTTCCGACCTCTGGACAGTTCCAGAGTCTACGTCTCTCGTGCCACCTGTTACTCCTAGCCTACCGAGCCTCCTGAACCCAGGGTTAATAACCCACCTTGCTACTCCGGGCAGCCCACTGAGTGCCGCTCTTTCTCACGCAGTGTGATTGTGTTCTCTCCAACCCCACACATACTCTAGAGAGAGAGCTCGGGTTGCTTACGTCATTTCCTCCTTACTGGCGGGCTCGAGAATGGGGGCACAGCTATCTGGGAGGCAAGGGCTGATTGCTCTAACAGATTCCAGAACTTTAAAGAAGAGATGATTCGGGTTTTGACCGTTCAGTTTTTGGTGAGGAGGCTTCTAGGGCCCCTGGCTTCCTTATGCCAAGGTGAACGGTCCATAACGGATTATTCCATTGAGTTTCGCACTCTTGCCTCTAGTGAGTGGAACGAGCCGGCGCTGCTCGCTCGTTTTCTGGAGGGACTCCACGCAGTGGTTAAGGATGAGATTCTCTCCCGGGAGGTTCCTTCAGATGTGGACTCCTTGATTGCTCTCGCCATCCGCATAGAACGACGGGTAGATCTTCGTCACCGGGCTCGTGGAAGAGAGCTCGCATCAACGGTGTTTCCCTGCTCCGCATCGCAACCATCTCCCTCTGGCTTTGAGACTGAGCCCATGCAGCTGGGAGGGATTCGCATCTCGAATAAGGAGAGGGAACAGAGGATCACCAACCGCCTGTGCCTCTATTGCGGAGTTGCTGGACATTTTGTTATTTCATGTCCAGTAAGAGGCCAGAGCCCATCAGTAAGCGGAGGGCTACTGGTGAGCGCTACTACTCAGGTCCCTTCATCTAGATCTTGTACTACTATGTCGGTCCATCTACGCTGGACCGGTTCAGGTGCTACATGCAGTGCTTTGATTGACTCTGGGGCTGAGGGTTGTTTCATGGACGAAGCATGGGCTCGGAAACATAACATTCCTTTCAGACCGTTAGACAGGCCTAGCCCATGTTTGCCTTAGATGGTAGTCATCTTCCCAGTATCAAATTTGAGACACTACCTTTAACTCTCACAGTATCTGCAACCACAGTGAGACTATATCTTTTTGATTTTCCGTTCACCGTTTACACCTGTTGTTTTGGGTCACCCCTGGCTTGTATGTCATAATCCTTCTATTAATTGGTCTAGTAATTCTATCCTATCCTGGAACGTTTCTTGTCATGTGAAGTGTTTAATGTCTGCCATCCCTCCCATTTCTTCTGTCCCTACTTCTCAGGAGGAACCTGGCGATTTGACAGGAGTGCGGAGGAATATCATGATCTGCGCACGGTCTTCAGTCGGTCCCGAGCCAACTCCCTTCCTCCTCACCGGTCGTATGATTGTAGTATTGATCTCCTTCCGGGGACCACTCCTCCTCGAGGTAGACTATACTCTCTGTCGGCTCCCGAACGTAAGGCACTCGAGGATTATTTGTCTGTGTCTCTTGACGCCGGTACCATAGTGCCTTCTTCCTCTCCGGCCGGGGCGGGGTTCTTTTTGTTAAGAAGAAGGACGGTACTCTGCGCCCCTGCGTGGATTATCGAGGCTGAATGACATAACGGTTAAGAATCGTTATCCGCTTCCCTTATGTCATCAGCCTTCGAGATTCTGCAGGGAGCCAGGTGCTACTAAGTTGGACCTTCGTAACGCTTACCATCTCGTGCGCATCAGAGAGGGGGACGAGTGGAAAACGGCGTTAATACTCCGTTAGGGCATTTTGAGTACCGGGTTCTGCCGTTCGGTCTCGCCAATGCGCCAGCTGTTTTCAGGCATTAGTTAATGATGTTCTGAGAGACATGCTGAACATTTTTGTTTTTGTCTATCTTGACGATATCCTGATTTTTTCTCCGTCACTCGAGATTCATGTTCAGCACGTTCGACGTGTTCTACAGCGCCTTTTAGAGAATTGTCTCTACGTAAAGGCTGAGAAGTGCTCTTTTCATGTCTCCTCCGTTACTTTCTCGGTTCCGTTATTTCCGCTGAAGGCATTCAGATGGATTCCGCTAAGGTCAAGCTGTCAGTGATTGGCCCGTTCCAAGGTCACGTGTCGAGTTGCAGCGCTTCTTAGGTTTCGCTAATTTCTATCGGCGTTTCATTCGTAATTTCGGTCAAGTTGCTGCCCCTCTCACAGCTCTTACTTCTGTCAAGACGTGTTTTAAGTGGTCCGGTTCCGCCCAGGGAGCTTTTGATCTTCTAAAAGAACGTTTACGTCCGCTCCTATCCTCGTTACTCTGACGTCACCAGACAATTCATTGTCGAGGTTGGCCTTCAGAGGTAGGCGTGGGAGCCATTCTATCCCAGCGCTCCCAGTCTGACGATAAGGTTCATCCTTGCGCTTATTTTTCTCATCGCCTGTCGCCATCTGAGCGCAACTATGATGTGGGTAACCGTGAACTGCTCGCCATCCGCTTAGCCCTAGGCGAATGGCGACAGTGGTTGGAGGGCGACCGTTCCTTTTGTCGTTTGGACAGACCATAAGAACCTTGAGTACATCCGTTCTGCCAAAGCGACTTAATGCCCGTCAAGCTCGTTGGGCGTTGTTTTTCGCTCGTTTCGAGTTTGTGATTTCTTACCGTCCGGGTAGCAAGAACACCAAGCCTGATGCCTTATCCCGTCTGTTTAGTTCTTCTGTGGCTTCTACTGATCCCGAGGATTCTTCCTTATGGGCGTGTTGTCGGGTTAACAGTCTGGGAATTGAAAGACAGGTTAAGCAAGCACTCACGCACACTGCGTCGCGCGCGCTTGTCCTAGTAACCTCCTTTTCGTCCCTGTTTCCACTCGTCTGGCTGTTCTTCAGTGGGCTCACTCTGCCAAGTTAGCGGGTCATCCCGGTGTTCGAGGCACTCTTGCGTCTATTCGCCAGCGCTTTTGGTGGCGACTCAGGAGCGTGACACGCGCCGTTTCGTGGCTGCCTGTTCGGACTGCGCGCAGACTAAGTCGGGTAACTCTCCTCCTGCCGGTCGTCTCAGACCGCTCCCCCGTCCTTCTCGACCATGGTCTCACATTGCCTTAGACTTCATTACCGGTCTGCCTTTGTCTGCGGGGAAGACTGTGATTCTGACGGTTGTCGATAGGTTCTCTAAGGCGGCACATTTCATTCCCCTCGCTAAACTTCCTTCCGCTAAGGAGACGGCACAAATCATTATTGAGAATGTATTCAGAATTCATGGCCTCCCGTTAGACGCCGTTTCAGACAGAGTCCGCAATTCACGTCACAGTTTTGGAGGGAGTTCTGTCGTTTGATTGGTGCGTCCGTCAGTCTCTCTTCCGGGTTTCATCCCCAGTCTAGCGGTCAAGCAGAGAGGGCCAATCAGACGATTGGTCGCATACTACGCAGCCTTTCTTTCAGGAACCCTGCGTCTTGGGCAGAACAGCTCCCTGGGCAGAATACGCTCTGGTCGCTTCCTTCGTCTGCTACCGGGTTATCTCCGTTTCAGAGTAGTCTGGGTTACCAGCCTCCTCTGTTCTCATCCCAGCTTGCCGAGTCCAGCGTTCCCTCCGCTCAAGCGTTTGTCCAACGTTGTGGCGCACCTGGAGGGAGGGTGAGGTCTGCACTTTGCCGTTACAGGGCACAGACGGTGAGCCGCCAATAAACGCAGGATTAAGAGTCCAAGGTATTGTTGCGGCCAGAGAGTGTGGCTTTCCACTCGCAAGCCTTCCTCTTACGACAGCTTCTCGTAAGTTGACTCCGCGGTTCATTGGTCCGTTCCGTGTCTCCCAGGTCGTCAATCCTGTCGCTGTGCGACTCTTCTTCCGCGACATCTTCGTCGCGTCCATCCTGTCTTCCATGTCTCCTGTGTTAAGCCCTTTCTTCGCACCCCGTTCGTCTTCCCTCCCCCCTCCCGTCCTTGTCGAGGCGCACCTATTTACAAGGTACATAAAATTATGGACATGCGTTCTCGGGGACGGGGTCACTGTACCTAGTGGATTGGGAGGGTTACGGTCCTGAGGAGAGGAGTTGGGTTCCGTCTCGGGACGTGCTGGACCGTTCGCTCATCGATGATTTCCTCCGTTGCCGCCAGGATTCCTCCTCGAGTGCGCCAGGAGGCGCTCGGTGAGTGGGGGGGTACTGTCATGTTTGTCATTCATTGTCATGTCTTGTCCCTGTGCTCCCCATGCTATTCGTTTCCCTCTGCTGGTCTTGTTTGGTTCTATCCTTCTCTCTCCCTCCCTCTCTCACTCTCTCGCTCTCTCTTCTCTCTGTCGTTCGTTCCTGCTCCCAGCTGTTCCTATTCCCCTAATCATCATTTAGTCTTTCCACACCTGTTCCCGATCCTTTCCCCTGATTAGACTCCCTATTTATTCCTTTGTGATCCGTTCCTGTTCCGTCGGTTCCTTGTTTTGTATTCCATGCTGTAATTGCGTTTCGCCCTGTCCTGTCGTGTTTTTTTGCCGTGATTGTGTATCACCCTGTCCTGTCGTGTTTTGTGCCTTCTTCAGACGCTGCGTGTGAGCAGGTGTCTCAGTTGACTACGGCCTGCGCCTACCCGACGACCTGCAGTCTGTGGCCGCTTCTCCAGTTATTTTTCCCTCTACTATCTAGAGGATTTCAGTTATTCGGTTTGAGCATTAATAAACTC
>NW_025758122.1:0-5291 GCF_021184085.1 Oncorhynchus gorbuscha | reverse complement strand
TGTCATGTTTGTCATTTATTGTCATGTCTTGTCCCTGTGCTCCCCATGCTATTCGTTTCCCTCTGCTGGTCTTGTTTGGTTCTATCCCTCTCTCTCCCCCTCCCTCTCTCACTCTCTCGCTCTCTCTTCTCTCTGTCGTTCCGTTCCTGCTCCCAGCTGTTCCTATTCCCCTAATCATCATTTAGTCTTCCCACACCTGTTCCCGATCCTTTCCCCTGATTAGAGTCCCTATTTATTCCTTTGTGATCCGTTCCTGTTCCGTCGGTTCCTTGTATTGTATTCACCATGCTGTGATTGCGTTTCGCCCTGTCCTGTCGTGTTTTTGCCGTGATTGTGTATCACCCTGTCCTGTCGTGTTTTGTGCCTTCATCAGATGCTGCGTGTGAGCAGCCTCTACAAATCTAGAGGATTTCTGTTATTCCGTTTTGGACTTTAATAAACTCTGTTTCTGTTAAGTCGCGTTTGGGTCCTCTTTCACCTGCATGACAGAAGGAACCGACCAAGGGAATGGACAGCGACTTCAGACGCTCGTTACACTGCCGTCGAGATCCAAGGAGCCATGCTCGGCAGACACGAGCAGGAATTGTCTGCTGCTCGCCATGCCGTGGAGAACCTGGCCGCTCAGGTTTCCGACCTCTCTGGACAGTTCCAGAGTCTCGTCTCGTGCCACCTGTTACTCCCTGGCCTGCCGAGCCTCCAGAACCCAGGGTTAATAACCCACCTTGCTACTCCGGGCAGCCCACTGAGTGCAGCTCCTTTCTCACGCAGTGTGAGATTATGTTCTCTCTCCAACCCCACACATACTCTAGAGAAGAGCTCGGGTTGCTTACGTCATTTCACTCCTTACTGGCCGGGCTCGAGAATGGGGCACAGCTATCTGGGAGGCAAGGGCTGATTGCTCTAACAGATTCCAGAACTTTAAAGAGGAGATGATTCGGGTTTTTGACCGTTCAGTTTTTGGTGGGGAGGCTTCTAGGGCCCTGGCTTCCTTATGCCAAGGTGAACGGTCCATGCGGATTATTCCATTGAGTTTCGCACTCTTGCTGCCTCTAGTGAGTGGAACGAGCCGGCGCTGCTCGCTCGTTTTCTGGAGGGACTCCACGCAGTGGTTAAGGATGAGATTCTCTCCCGGGAGGTTCCATCAGATGTGGATTCTTTGATTGCTCTCGCCATCCGCATAGAACGACGGGTAGATCTTCGTCACCGGGCTCGTGGAAGAGAGCTCGCATCAACGGTGTTTCCCTGCTCCGCATCGCAACCATCTCCCTCCTCTGGCTTTGAGACTGAGCCCATGCAGCTGGGAGGGATTCGCATCTCGAATAAGGAGAGGGACGGAGGATCACCAACCGCCTGTGCCTCTATTGCGGAGTTGCTGGACATTTGTTAATTCATGTCCAGTAAGAGGCCAGAGTCCATCAGTAGCGGAGGGCTACTGGTGAGCGCTACTACTCAGGTCCCTTCATCTAGATCTTGTACTACTATGTCGGTCCATCTACGCTGGACCGGTTCGGGTGCTACATGCAGTGCTTTGATTGACTCTGGGGCTGAGGGTTGTTTCATGGACGAAGCATGGGTTCGGAAACATAACATTCCTTTCAGACCGTTAGACAGGCCTACGCCCATGTTTGCCTTAGATGGTAGTCATCTTCCCAGTATCAAATTTGAGACACTACCTTTAACTCTCACAGTATCTGGTAACCACAGTGAGACTATTTCTTTTTTGATTTTCCGTTCACCGTTTACACCTGTTGTTTTGGGTCATCCCTGGCTAGTATGTCATAATCCTTCTATTAATTGGTCTAGTAATTCTATCCTATCCTGGAACGTTTCTTGTCATGTGAAGTGTTTAATGTCTGCCATCCCTCCCGTTTCTTCTGTTCCTACTTCTCAGGAGGAACCTGGCGATTGACAGGAGTGCCGGAGGAATATCATGATCTGCGCACGGTCTTCAGTCGGTCCCGGCCAACTCCCTTCCTCCTCACCGGTCGTATGATTGTAGTATTGATCTCCTTCCGGGGGACCACTCCTCCTCGAGGTAGACTATACTCTCTGTCGGCTCCCGAACGTAAGGCTCTCGAGGATTATTTGTCTGTGTCTCTTGGCGCGGTACCATAGTGCCTTCTTCTTCTCCGGCCGGGGCGGGGTTCTTTTTGTTAAAAGAAGGACGGTACTCTGCGCCCCTGCGTGGATATCGAGGGCTGAATGACATAACGGTTAAGAATCGTTATCCGCTTCCCCTATGTCATCAGCCTTCGAGATTCTGCAGGGAGCCAGGTGCTTTACTAAGTTGGACCTTCGTAACGCTTACCATCTCGTGCGCATCAGAGAGGGGACGAGTGGAAAACGGCGTTTAACACTCCGTTAGGGCATTTTGAGTACCGGGTTCTGCCGTTCGGTCTCGCCAATGCGCCAGCTGTTTTTCAGGCATTAGTTAATGATGTTCTGAGAGACATGCTGAACATTTTTGTTTTTGTCTATCTTGACGATATCCTGATTTTTCTCCGTCACTCGAGATTCATGTTCAGCACGTTCGACGTGTTCTACAGCGCCTTTTAGAGAATTGTCTCTACGTAAAGGCTGAGAAGTGCTCTTTTCATGTCTCCTCCGTTACTTTTCTCGGTTCCGTTATTTCCGCTGAAGGCATTCAGATGGATTCCGCTAAGGTCCAAGCTGTCAGTGATTGGCCCGTTCCAAGGTCACGTGTCGAGTTGCAGCGCTTTTTAGGTTTCGCTAATTTCTATCGGCGTTTCATTCGTAATTTCGGTCAAGTTGCTGCCCCTCTCACAGCTCTTACTTCTGTTAAGACGTGTTTTAAGTGGTCCGGTTCCGCCCAGGGAGCTTTTGATCTTCTAAAAGAACGTTTTACGTCCGCTCCTATCCTCGTTACTCCTGACGTCACTAGACAATTCATTGTCGAGGTTGGCCTTCAGAGGTAGGCGTGGGAGCCATCCTATCCCAGCGCTTCCAGTCTGACGATAAGGTTCATCCTTGCGCTTATTTTTCTCATCGCCTGTCGCCATCTGAGCGCAACTATGATGTGGGTAACCGTGAACTGCTCGCCATCCGCTTAGCCCTAGGCGAATGGCGACAGTGGTTGGAGGGCGACCGTTCCTTTTGTCGTTTGGACAGACCATAAGAACCTTGAGTACATCCGTTCTGCCAAACGACTTAATGCCCGTCAAGCTCGTTGGGCGTTGTTTTTATTTCGTTTCGAGTTTGTGATTTCTTACCGTCCGGGTGCAAGAACACCAAGCCTGATGCCTTATCCCGTCTGTTTAGTTCTTCTGTGGCTTCTACTGATCCGAGGGGATTCTTCCTTATGGGCGTGTTGTCGGGTTAACAGTCTGGGGAATTGAAAGACAGGTTAAGCAAGCACTCACGCACACTGCGTCGCCGCGCGCTTGTCCTATTAACCTCCTTTTCGTTCCTGTTTCCACTCGTCCGGCTGTTCTTCAGTGGGCTCACTCTGCCAAGTTAGCTGGTCATCCCGGTGTTCGAGGCACTCTTGCGTCTATTCGCCAGCGCTTTTGGTGGCCGACTCAGGAGCGTGACACGCGCCGTTTCGTGGCTGCTTGTTCGGACTGCGCGCAGACTAAGTCGGGTAACTCTCCTCCTGCCGGTCGTCTCAGACCGCTCCCATTCCTTCTCGACCATGGTCTCACATTGCCTTAGACTTCATTACCGGTCTGCCTTTGTCTGCGGGAAGACTGTGATTCTGACGGTTGTCGATAGGTTCTCTAAGGCGGCACATTTCATTCCCCTCGCTAAACTTCCTTCCGCTAAGGAGACGGCACAAATCATTATGAGAATGTATTCAGAATTCATGGCCTCCGTTAGACGCCGTTTCAGACAGAGGCCCGCAATTCACGTCACAGTTTTGGAGGAGTTCTGTCGTTTGATTGGTGCGTCCGTCAGTCTCTCTTCCGGGTTTCATCCCAGTCTAACGGTCAAGCAGAGAGGGCCAATCAGGCGATTGGTCGCATACTACGCAGCCTTTCTTTCAGAAACCACTGCGTCTTGGGCAGAACAGCTCCCCTGGGCAGAATACGCTCACAATTGGCTTCCTTCGTCTGCTACCGGGTTATCTCCCGTTTCAGAGTAGTCTGGGTTACCAGCCTCCTCTGTTCTCATCCCAGCTTGCCGAGTCCAGCGTTCCCTCCGCTCAAGCGTTTGTCCAACGTTGTGACGCACCTGGAGGAGGGTGAGGTCTGCACTTTGCCGTTACAGGGCACAGACGGTGAGAGCCGCCAATAAACGCCAGGATTAAGAGTCCAAGGTATTGTTGCGGCCAGAGAGTGTGGCTTTCCACTCGCAACCTTCCTCTTACGACAGCTTCTCGTAAGTTGACTCCGCGGTTCATTAGTCCGTTCCGTGTCTCCCAGGTCGTCAATCCTGTCGCTGTGGACTGCTTCTTCCGCGACATCTTCGTCGCGTCCATCCTGTCTTCCATGTCTCCTGTGTTAAGCCCTTTCTTGGCACCCCCGTTCGTCTTCCCTCCCCCTCCCGTCCTTGTCGAGAGCGCACCTATTTACAAGGTACATAAGATTATGGACATGCGTTCTCGGGGACGGGGTCATAATACCTGGTGGATTGGGAGGGTTACGGTCTGAGGAGAGGAGTTGGGTTCGTGTCCTCGGAACGTGCTGGACCGTTCGCTCATCGATGATTTCCTCCCGTTGCCGCCAGGATTCCTCCTCGAGTGCGCCAGGGGCGCTCGGTGAGTGGGGGTACTGTCATGTTTGTCATTTATTGTCATGTCTTGTCTGTGCTCCCCATGCTATTCGTTTCCCTCTGCTGGTCTTGTTTGGTTCTATCCCTCTCTCTCCCCCTCCCTCTCTCACTCTCTCGCTCTCTCTTCTCTCTGTCGTTCCGTTCCTGCTCCCAGCTGTTCCTATTCCCCTAATCATCATTTAGTCTTCCCACACCTGTTCCCGATCCTTTCCCCTGATTAGAGTCCCTATTTATTCCTTTGTGATCCGTTCCTGTTCCGTCGGTTCCTTGTATTGTATTCACCATGCTGTGATTGCGTTTCGCCCTGTCCTGTCGTGTTTTTGCCGTGATTGTGTATCACCCTGTCCTGTCGTGTTTTGTGCCTTCATCAGATGCTGCGTGTGAGCAGGTGTCTCAGTCGACTACGGCCTGCGCCTACCCGAAGCGACCTGCAGTCTGTGGCCGCTTCTCCAGTTGTTTTCCCCTCTACAAATCTAGAGGATTTCTGTTATTCCGTTTTGGACTTTAATAAACTCTGTTTCTGTTAAGTCGCGTTTGGGTCCTCTTTCACCTGCATGACA
>NW_025758121.1:0-5292 GCF_021184085.1 Oncorhynchus gorbuscha | reverse complement strand
ATGCCCCATTCAAAAAATGTAGAACCAGGAACAGATATAGTAATTGTCTTCCAGACCTGACTGCCCTGACCAGCACAAAACATCCTGTGGCATTCTGTAATAGCATCTAACAGCCCTGTGAAATGCAACTTCAGGGAAGTTAGGAACAAATATACACAGGCAGTTAGAAAGCTAGCTGCTTAAGCAGAATTTTGCATCATGTAGCACAAAATTTCAGGACACTGTAAAGTCCTAAGGAGAATAAGAGTACCTCCTCCCAACTGTCCACTGTAATGAGGCTAGGAAACACTGTTACCACCGATAAATCCACAATAATTGAGAATTTTTCTAAGGCATGCTTTCCACCTGGCTACCCCCTACCCCGGTCAACAGCCCTGCGCTGCCCACTGCAACTCACCAAACCTCCCCACTTCTCCTTCACCCAAATCCAGATAGTTGATGTTCTGAAAGAGCTGCAAAATCTGGACCCTGCAAATCAGCCGGGCTAGACAATCTGGACCCTCTCTTTCTAAAAATGATCTGCAAAAATTGCTGCAACCCCTATTGCTAGCCTGTTCTACCTCTCTTTGTATCGTCTGAAAGATACTAAAGATTGGAAAGCTTGCGCAGTCATCCGCCTTTTCAAAGGGGAGACACTCTAGACCCAAATTGCTACAGGCCTATATCTATTCTACCTGCCTTCTCTAAGGTCTTCAAAGCCAAGCAACAAACAGATTACCAACCATTCGACTTTCACCATACCTTCGCTATGCAATCTTGGTGTCAGAGCTGTTCATGGGTGCACCTCAGCCATGCTCAAGGTCCTAAACGATATCATAACCGCCATTGATAAGAGACATTATTGTGCAGCTGTATTCATCGACCTGGCCAAGGCTGACTCTGTCAAACACAACATTCTTATTGGCAGACTCAACAGCCTTGGTTTCTCAAATTATTTCCTCCCTGGGTTCACTAACTATCCCGATAGAGTTCAGTGTGTCAAATCGGAGGGCCTATGCCCGGACCTCTGTCAGTGTATCTATGGGGGTGCCACAGGATTCACTCGGGCCGACTCTTCTCTGTATACATCAATGATGCCGCTCTCGCTGCTGGTGATTTTTTGACCCATCTCTACGCAGACGGCACCATTCTGTATACCTCTGGTTCTTCTCTGACACTGTGTTAACTAACCTACAGATTAGCTTAATGTCATAGAACCTCCTTCCGTAGCCTCCAACTGCTCTTTAAATGCAAGTAAAACTAAATGCATGCTCTTCAACCGATCGCCCGCATTCGCCCGCCCGTCCAGCATCACTACTCTGGACGGTTCTGACATAAAAATATGTGGACAAATACAAATACCTAGTGTCTGGTTCGACTGTAAACTCTCCTTCCAGACTCCTCATAAACATGTCCAATCCTAAATTAAATCTACAATTGGCTTCCTATTTTGCAACAAAGCTTCACCATGCTGCCAAACATACTCTCGCATAACTGACCATACGAACTCCTGACTGCGATGCCATTACAAAATAGCCTAACTCTCTACTCAGCAAATTGGATGCAAAGGGATCACAGTGCCATCCGTTAATCACCAAAGCCCCATATACTACCCACCACTGCGAACTGTATGCCTCGTTGGCTGGCCCTCACTGTCACGACTCCGCTGAAGTCGGCCCTCTCCTTGTTCGGCGGCTCCGGCGATCGACGTCACCAGCCTTCTAGCCATCGCCGATCCACTTTCCATTTGCGACGAGCTGAGTCTTACACACCTGGTTTCAATTCCCAATTACTGTCTATTATTTAACCATCTGTTCCCCAATGTTTGTTTGTGAATAATTGTTTGTATGGCCACGGTTCATATGTGGGCTCCTGCTTATTTGATATATTTGCTCCATTTTGAGTAAATTACCTTTATTTACTCATATCTGCTGTCCTGCGCCTGACTCCTCTACACAAGCTACACACAGACCGACCACATTATACTCGCTTCATTCTCGTCGCCAAACCCACTGGCTCCAGGTCATCTACAAGTCTCTGCTAGGTAAAGCCCCTCCTTGTCTCAGCTCACTGGTCACCATAGCAGCACTCACCCGTAACACGCGCTCCAGCAGGTTAATCTCACTGGTCACCCCCAAAGCCAATTCTTCCTTTGGCCGCCTTTCCTTCCAGTTCTCTGCTGCCAATGACTGGAACGAACTGCAAAAATCTCTGATGTCACGCCTTGGTCTTAGTATTTTGTGTTTTCTTTAATTATTTGTTCAGGCCAGGGTGTGACATGGGTTCAATGTATTGTCGTAGTGTTTTTTGTAGGCATTGGGATTGTGGTTGATTAGGGGTGTGTCTAGTATAGGCTTGGCTGCCTGAGGCGGTTCTCAATCAGGTGATTCTTGTTGTCTCTGATGGGGAACCGCATTTAGGTAGCCGGGGTTTCACTGTGTATTTCGTGGGTGATTGTTCCTGTCTCTGCATAGTTTCACCAGATAGGCTGTAATTAGGTTTCACGTTCCGTTTGTTGCTTTGCATTTGTAATAGTTATTTCATGTATCGCTCTTCATTTATTAAAGACATGAGTAACCACCACGCTGCATTTCGGTCAGACTCTCTTTCAACAAACGAAGAACGCCGTTACATCTAAAGCTGTTGACTCTTACCTCCCTCACTATCTTTAAGCACCAGCTGTCAGAGCAGCTCACAGATCACTGCACCTGTACATAGCTCATCTGTAAATAGCCCATCCAATCTACCTCATCCCCATACTGTATTTATTTATTTATCTTGCTCCTTTGCACCCCTCAACTTGCACATTCATCTTCTGCACACCCTACCATTCCAGTGTTTAATTGCTATATTGTAATTACTTCATAGCACTGAGACGGCACTTGTGAAGGTGGTAAATGACATTTTGATGGCATCGGACCGAGGCTCTGCATCTGTCCTCGTGCTCCTAGACCTTAGTGCTGCTTTTGATACCATCGATCACCACATTCTTTTGGAGAGATTGGAAACCCAAATTGGTCTACACGGACATGTTCTGGCCTGGTTTAGGTCTTATCTGTCGGAAAGATATCAGTTTGTCTCTGTGAATGGTTTGTCCTCTGACAAATCAACTGTACATTTCGGTGTTCCTCAAGGTTCTGTTTTAGGACCACTATTGTTTTCACTATATATTTTACCTCTTGGGGATGTTATTCGAAAACATAATGTAAACTTTCACTGCTATGCGGATGACACACAGCTGTACATTTCAATGAAACATGGTGAAGCACCAAAATTGCCCTCGCTAGAAGCATGTGTTTCAGACATAAGGAAGTGGATGGCTGCAAACTTTCTACTATTAAACTCGGACAAAACAGAGATGCTTGTTCTAGGTCCCAAGAAACAAACAGATCTTCTGTTGAATCTGACAATTAATCTTAATGGTTGTACAGTCGTCTCAAATAAAACTGTGAAGGACCTCGGCGTTACTCTGGACCCTGATCTCTCTTTGAAGAACATATCAAGACCATTTCGAGGACAGCTTTTTTCCATCTACGTAACATTGCAAAAATCAGAAACTTTCTGTCCAAAAAATGATGCAGAAAAATTAATCCATGCTTTTGTCACTTCTAGGTTAGACTACTGCAATGCTCTATTTTCGGTTACCCGGATAAAGCACTAAATAAACTTCAGTTAGTGCTAAACACGGCTGCTAGAATCCTGACTAGAACCAAAAAATTTGATCATATTACTCCAGTGCTAGCCTCTACACTGGCTTCCTGTCAAAGCAAGGGCTGATTTCAAGGTTTTACTGCTAACCTACAAAGCATTACAGGGCTTGCTCCTACCTACCTCTCTGATTTGGTCCTGCCGTACATACCTATACGTACGCTACGGTCACAAAGACGCAGGCCTCCTAATTGTCCCTAGAATTTCTAAGCAAACAGCTGGAGGCAGGGCTTTCCCTATAGAGCTCCATTTTTATGGAACGGTCTGCCTACCCATGTCAGAGACGCAAACCTCGGTCTCAACCTTTAGGAGTCTTTACTGAAGACTCATCTCTTCAGTGGGTCATATGATTGGAGTGTAGTTTGGCCCAGGAGTGGGGAAGGAACGGAAAGGTTCTGAGCAACGAACCGCCTTGCTGTCTCTGCCTGGCCGGTTCCCCTTTTCCACTGGGATTCTCTGCCTCTAACCCTGTTACGGGGCTGAGTCACTGGCTTGCTGGGGCTCTCTCGTACCGTCCCTGGGGGGTCGTCACCTGGGTGGGTTGATTCACTGTTGTGGTCGGCCTGTCTGGGTTCCCCCCACCCTTGGGATTTGTACCGTGTCGGAGATCTTTGCTAGGCTATGCTGGGCCTTGTCTCCAGGAGGATGGTAAGTTGGTGGTTGAAGATTTCCCTCTAGTGGTGTGGGGCTGTGCTTTGGCAAAGTGGGTGGGGTTATATCCTTCCTGTTTGGCCCTGTCAGGCCGTGTCCTCCGGATGGGGCCACAGTGTCTCCTGACCCCTCCTGTCTCAGCCTCCAGTATTTATGCTGCAGTAGTTTATGTGTCGGGGCTAGGGTCCAGTTTTGTTTTATCTGGAGTACTTCTCCTGTCCTATTCGGTGTCTATGTGTAAATCTAAATGTGCGTTCTCTAATTCTCTCCTTCTCTCTTTCTTTCTCTCTCCGGAGGACCTGAGCCCTAGAACCATGCCCCAGGACTACCTGACATGATGACTCCTTGCTGTCCCCAGTCCACCTGGCCATGCTGCTGCTCCAGTTTCAACTGGCCTGGGCCCTAGGACCATGTCCCAGGACTACCTGACATGAGGACTCCTTGCTGTCCCCAGTCCACCTGGCCATGCTCCTGCTCCAGTTTCAACTGTTCTGCCTTACTATTATTCAACCATGCTGGTCATTTATGAACATTTGAACATCTTGGCCACGTTCTGTTATAATCTCCACCTGGCACAGCCAGAAGAGGACTGGCCACCCCACATATGCTCTCTCTAATTCTCTCTTTCTTTCTCTCTCTCGGAGGACCTGAGCCCCTAGGACCGTGCCCCAGGACTACCTGACATGATGGCTCCTTGCTGTCCCCAGTCCACCTGACTGTGCTGCTGCTCAGTTTCAACTGTTCTGCCTTATTATTATTTGACCATGCTGGTCATTTATGAACATTTTGAACATCTTGGTCATGTTCTGTTATAATCTCTACCACGGCACAGCCAGAAGAGGGACTGGCCACCCCACATAGCCCGGTTCCTCTCTAGGTTTCTTCCTAGGTTTTGGCCTTTCTAGGGAGTTTTCCTAGCCACCGTGCTTTTACACCTGCATTGTTTTGCTGTTT
>NW_025758120.1:0-5292 GCF_021184085.1 Oncorhynchus gorbuscha | reverse complement strand
ACTTAAGCTGTGACTCCTGTCAGCTCCTCAAAATATATTTTATTATGTGTTGGCTCCACGTCGTCGCAGAGACACTAATGTCCACTGAATGCCCTGACCACGCCAGACCCTGGATCAGTTCAAGGGAAAAACAGGCAGTCTGTGTCCCTGTCCCATAGGCTGTCAGTTTCACTCAGTGATGAGAGGGATGTGACAGAAAGAGAGAGTGAGAGATGGAGAAAGAAACAGGGAAAGAGAGTGAGAGAGGGAGAAAGAAACGGAGAAGAGAGAGACAGAGATGCAGGGGGCAAAAATAAGAGAGAGTGCGTTCTCAAGCACAAGCTGTCATTCAAGGACAGCAGAGTCCTGACAGTTTCACAGTGAGCCTCCATTGAACTGAACATCCCATACAATGCAAACCCAGATACATCTTCCGTGTGACCTCACAGAGTCGCTGTCATGGTGACCCAATGGAGAACCTGGCTGGCAACAGACACCAGAAACCGTCTGTGGCAGCTCCAGGGAGATATAGATGATTGAGATTAAAGGGGGGTCTGGCTGGTTTAAAGACAAATTAGCTCCACCTCATCCCCACCAGCCCTGCTGCCTGGATCTTCCACTCTTCTGAGACGGCCTTCAAAGTACAGTTGGCATTGTGTATTCTGATTAATCTTTTAAGCACCAGTCAGGGGGAATACAACAAAACACAACCATATTTAAAATATATATATATATATATATGTTACAAAGAAAAGTCAAAACAAGTTATGTTGAAATGTCATGTGTGGAGGTGAAGGGGATGGCAAAATCAAATCAAATCAAATTGTATTGGTCACACACATATTTAGCAGATGTGATTTCGCGGGTGTAGCGAAATGCTTGTGATCCTAGTGTCAACACACATCTAAAAGTAAAATAATGGAATTAAGAAATATATAAATGATAGATCATGTGGCCTTGTCTAAAATAAAGTAAATATTTATGAGACGAGTAAAGTAGCATGTATTCATTATTTAAACATTATTAAAGTGACTAGTGTTCCTTGATTAAAGTGGCCAGTGATTCCAAGTCTATGTATATAGGGCAGCAGCCTCTAAGATGCAGGGTTGTGCAACCGGGTGGAAGCTGGCAAGTGATGGCTATTTAACAGTCTGATAGCCTTAAGATAGAAGCTGTTTTTCAGTTTCTTGGTCCCAGCTATGATGCACCTGTACTGATCT
Source organism: Oncorhynchus gorbuscha (assembly GCF_021184085.1). Lineage (NCBI taxonomy): Eukaryota > Metazoa > Chordata > Actinopteri > Salmoniformes > Salmonidae > Oncorhynchus > Oncorhynchus gorbuscha. The sequence continues at coordinate 4,093 of NW_025758120.1, read as the reverse complement.
TGCTTTCTGGATGGAAGCGGGGTGAACAGGCAGTGGCTCGGGTGGTTGATGTCCTTGATGATGTTTTTGGCCTTCCTGTGACATCGGGTGCTGTAGGTGTCCTGGAGGGCAGGTTGTTTGCCCCCGGTGATGCATTGGGCAGACTGCACCACCCTCCGGGAGAGCCCTGCGGTTGCAGTTGGAGCAGTTGCAGTACCAGGCGGTGACATAGCCCGACAGGATGCTCTCAATTGTGCATCTGTAAATGTTTGTGAAGGTTAAAGGGGCCAAGCCAAATTTCTTCAGCCTCCTGAGTTTTCTGCACTATTGCACCTTTTACACCACATTGTGAATTCACCTAAATCATGGTAAAAAGTGTTCTTAATGTTTTGTCCACTCAGTAGACGTATCGTAGTAAGGGGGCACTTAGTAGGGACAGGAGGAGGAAGAGCAGGACTCAGGGGGAGATGACAGGAGTACAATGACACTTAGCTGAATTTCAGTCAATGTTCAGTCAAAGCCCCTTTAGCTGTCTCTCTGTCTAAGAAGAACACGATGTGGAGAGAGAGGGGGGAAAGAGAGAGATGGAGAGATGGAGATATAGAGTTCTTGGAGGAGCGTGAGCAAGAGTTCTTGGAGTGAGCGTGAGCAAGAGGAGAGAGGAGAAAGAGGAGAGAGAGGGAGGAGAGAGGGAGAGGAGAGAGAGGGAGGAGAGAGGGAGAGGGAGAGAGAGGGGGAGAGAGAGAGAGGATAATGAGGAGAGAGAGGAGAGAGAGCAGAGAAAGAGGAGAGAGAGAATAGAGAGAGAAGAGAGAGCAGAAAGAGAGCGAGTGAGTGAAATAATGTCTGCTTAGTTGTGTGATATAATATGAAAGGATGTAAATCAGCAACACCTCGGTGTAGAAGCAGTATATCAGCAGACCAGCAGAGAGAGAGAGAGAGAGAGGCTCTGAAAGGAACACTGAACTTCTCAACTACACTCACTCTATGAGGATGACTAAGGATAAATAGACACACACACACACACACACACACACACACACACACACACACACACACACACACACACACACACACACACACACACACACACACACACACACACACACACACACACACACACACACACACACACACACACACACACACACACACACACACACACACACACACACACACAGTGGAACCAGAAGAACCACTGTGCTTATTTGGTAGTTTATTGCCAACCAAGGTTCGGTAAACATACTTTTCATTATTTTACTATTTCATCCCTCCACAAGAATATAGTACCAACACAAATCTAGGGATTCCGGCTGAGCCGACTGGCGGTTCGTTCTGTTGGTGCCTTTGCCAGCCAAGTCTACTGGTCGTTCGTTCCACTGCAAGTCACTGTGCCAAACAAAGATGGATGCTTACCAGACTCTTCTCCATCGCTAGCTAGCCAAGTGCACAGCTAACATAATCACTACAAACAGAAGCTGGAGATCAAGCACACCAACTGAATTTAACCTCTTAGTCCGCCCCATCCCGGATCCGGGATCGTGACTACAACCTCAAGCTCATTACCATAACGCAAAATTAGCGATTTCTGAAAATTGCAAATTAAATGAAATAAATATGCCTATCCTCAAGCTTATCCTTTTCTTAACAATCCTGTCGTCTCAGATTTTCAAAATATGCTTTAGAACCAGAGAAAATCAATAATTTGTGTAAGAGTGGTGATAGCTAGCTTAGCATTTAGCGTTAGCATTTAGCACGCAACATTCACAAAAACCAGCAAAAGGATCAAATAAAATAATTTACCTTTGAAGAACTTCAGATGTTTCAATGAGGAGACTCTCAGTTACATAGCAGATGTCCAGTTTTTCCTGAAAGATGCTTGTGTAGGACACAACGTTCCGTTTTGTTACTATGCATTTGGCTGCCAAACTAACCGAAAATTCAGTCACCTAAACGTCAAACTTTTTTCAGAATTAACTCCATAATATCGACTGAAACATGGAAAACGTTGTTTGAATCAATCCTCAAGGTGTTTTGTCATATATCTCTTCATTGAAATCCTTTCCCTGGAAGCGTGCATTCTTCTCTGATTCGGATGGAAAAATACTGGTACCTGACTTTTGCGCACCAATTTCCACGCAGACACCGTGCGGGACACTTGGTAATTGTAGGCTCTTATGGTCAATCTTCCAATGATATGCCTACAAATACGTCACAATGCTGCAGACACCTGGGGGAAACGATAGGAAGTGTCCATTCATTCCTGTCGCATTCACAGCCATATAAGGAGAAATCCTGTTGATTTCCTGGTCACTCAAACATCTTGGTTTTGCCTGTAGATTCTGTTCTATGGCACTCACAGTGAAAATCTTTACAGTTCTGGAAACGTCAGAGTGTCTTCTTTCCAAAACAATCAATTCCAAGCATAGTCGAGCATCTTTTCATGACAAAATATTGCGCTTAAAACGCATGTCTTTTTATCCAAAAATTAAATACTGCCCCTAGAGTCTTAACAGGAACCAAGGTTCGGTAAACATACTTTTCATTATTTTACTATTTCATCCCTCCACAAGAATATAGTACCAACACAAATCTAGGGATTCCATTTGAGCCGACTACAATTCGTTCTGTTGGTGCCTTTGCCAGCCAAGTCTACTGGTCATTCGTTCCACTGCAAAGTCACTGTGCCAAACAAAGATGGATGCTTACCAGACTCTTCACCATCAGCTAGCTAGCCAAGTGCACAGCTAACATAATCACACTACAAACAGAAGCTGGAGATCAAGCACACCAACTGAATTTAAGTTACATTAACCTGCTATTCTATTGACGTGTCTTTGTATCAGTGGAGGCTGGTGGGAGGGGCAAAAGAGTGGGCTATTTATAATGGCTGGAATGGAATTGATGTCAAACATGTGGTTTCCATACATTTGATTTGTTTGATTCAGTTCCATTTAACACTGGATGATGGAACACTGGACGACGGAACAGGAACACTGGACGACGGAACTGGAACACTGGACGACGGAACAGGAACACTGGATGATGGAACACTGGACGACGGAACAGGAACACTGGACGACGGAACAGGAACACTGGATGATGGAACACTGGACGACGGAACAGGAACACTGGATGATGGAACACTGGACGACGGAACAGGAACACTGGACGACGGAACAGGAACACTGGACGATGGAAAGGAACACTGGACGACGGAACAGGAACACTGGATGATGGAACACTGGACGACGGAACAGGAACACTGGATGATGGAACACTGGACGACGGAACAGGAACACTGGACGACGGAACAGGAACACTGGACGATGGAAAGGAACACTGGACGACGGAACAGGAACACTGGACGACGGAACAGGAACACTGGACGACGGAACTGGAACACTGGACGACGGAACAGGAACACTGGACGACGGAACAGGAACACTGGACGACGGAACAGGAACACTGGGCAGCCGGAACAGGAATATGGACGACAGGAACTGGAACACTGGACGACGGAACAGGAACACTGGATGATGGAACACTGGGCGATGGAACAGGAACACTGGAGCGGCGGAACAGGAACACTGGACGGCGGAACAGGAACACTGGGCGGCGAACAGGAACACTGGAGCGACGGAACTGGAACACTGGACAGCGGAACTGGAACACTGGGCGACGGAACTGGAACACTGGACGACGGAACAGGAACACTGGGCGATGGAACAGGAACGAAGGAACTGGAACACTGGACGACGGAACTGGAACACACTGGAATGGAACTGGAACACACTGGATGACGGAACAGGAACACTGGATGACGGAACAGGAACACTGGACGACGGAACAGGAACACTGGACGACGGAACTGGAACACTGGACGACGGAACAGGAACACTGGACGACGGAACAGGAATACTGGATGACGGAACTGGAACACTGAACGACGGAACACTGGATGACGGAACACTGGACGACGGAACACTGGACGACGGAACACTGGACGACGGAACACTGGACGACAGAACACTGAACGACGGAACACTGGACGACGGAACACTGAACGACGGAACACTGGACGACGGAACACTGAACGACGGAACACTGGACG
>NW_025758119.1:0-5292 GCF_021184085.1 Oncorhynchus gorbuscha | reverse complement strand
CTCTACCTCCATAGCGCTGGGAAACTGCCCTTTATCGGGGGTTAAAGAGAGGCATAACCACTGTGGGGGCATGGTTGTCTTTCATTTCTCAGGTTATCATTCTGTTCCATTCCTTTTAGTTATGCTATTTTGAGGTCTTGACATCTGTAGTAAGTGGTTTCTGGTTAAACTAAACAGTGTGAGAAGTGGGGAAGAGGATTAAGGGGTTGATTGGTGTGAAATGTTCATTGTATTTGTCGTTGTATAGCCGTTAATGTAGGTGAAATTAGGGAGTTACATTGTGAGATTTTACTATCAACTCATGTTTACCATTCCAACTTGTTCCTGACTGTTTTGCTTGGTTTGACAAAATGTAACCCCAATAACATATACTACTATTTTCACTTTGCTTAGTCATATTTGAACTGGTTTTACATCCTGTATAGCAGTTGCTCCTCTACTTCTATGTGATGTTCTATATCAACTGAATAAAAAGGCAAATGCAACATGTAAATTGTTGGTACCATGTTTCCATAAACACAAAATGTTTATTTCTCTCAAATGTTGTGCACAAATTTGTACCTTGACAACTGGGATGTTTGCTTTGACCATGGCTATGATGGGTCAGTGCTGTTCTTTGCTACCCAGGCTCTGTGCTTCCTCCTGGGGACGCCATCTCTGGTCTGGTGCCTCTGGTTCTTTCTGAGTGGAAGTCTCACTGGAAGTATTGTATTGGTCACATACACATGGTTAATGCTGTTATTGATACGCAACATTCTTGCCCTGACAGTGGACACTCCTACAAAGTCATTAGACTCCATCCACAGTGGGATAAAATGTGGACACACTTGACATTAAAGGGATGGTTCAGGATTTTGGTAATGATGCCCTTTATATACTTATCGAGAGTCAAAGGAACCGGTGGATACCATTGTTATGTATCTGCATCCAGTATGAAGGAATTTGTAGGTAGGTAGCTTGAGAGCTGTACACAAAGACTTACGACTTAGCGTTGGATTGCGAAACTACCTCTACCAATCTTCAAATAGGATGCAAATGCTCAGGAAGTAGAAAAAGAGCCCCCTGAACTCTCTCTTTAGCATCAGCTATTTTAACGACGGATGCACATCAATTCAAAAGTCAATACATGCTAGTCTAAATGAGTGTCATCTTGTTTTGGTTACTCTTCAAACCATACTGTGGATGCCACATTCTAACCCCTGGACAGAGGTATAGACACACATTCTTCCCCGATTAGAAGAAACCACAGATGGTACAATGAACTACAACTACATTTCTTACCTTGTCATGAAAAACCACCGTAACTTCAATCAATTTGTAATAATAACAATGTCTATCCATGAATATTAGCTTACTTCCTGTGATGATAAAACTTGTTTTACACTAAGTGTTAAACCTCTCCAGATCCACTAAATACTTCTCCTCTCTCTTTCTCTCTCTCCCTCAGAACACAGCTCTTTCTATTCTTCAGAATCTAAAGTAACAGAGGATGTGTAGAAATGTCGGAACCAGACTCCTCATTCCTCCATCCCGTCAGGTTTAATCACACTGGGGGTTTGACTATTTTGACTCTTGGTGCTGGGTGTGGCCCAGATGTCTGCCAGTCTAACTGGGAACAGAGGTGTTCAACTGCCTCCTGGTTATGGTCACCAACACCTGGTACCTGTGGCTGGAGGCTAGCTTGTCTCTCTGCCACCGAGCTGGTCTGGTGTCTCGGTTATCGAAGCGCATAATCCTGGAAATATTGTGGAATTGTTCCAAGACATTGGAACAATTGTACGGAAAAGTTCTTTGCTAGTGTCTGTATCTTACATGGATTCTGTGGATTCCCCATTGGATCTGAAAACACCAGCAAGAATAAGAACCCCAAAGCATGCATGTAAATGAGTTTGGTCCATCCCCTTCCATCTCTCTCCAAAACACACCTTCTCTACAAATGAATGCAGTCCAGAATGATTTTCTGGGTGGTGTCTGGGATGAACAGTTCAAAAGAAGATGTTTTGTCCTGCACATGATTAACCGCCATCCGCGTCAGCCCTGCTTGTATCCTTATCACATTGGCAGCCATGTGGGGTGGCTCGTTCCTTGGGCAAGAAGACCATTCAATTTCAAAAGAATTTGACATCCATATTTCTCTTCCTGCAGTCTGCTCATGAGCTGGTAGCTGACGGGCTGGTCCTGGGGCTGGCTGCTGACAGGCTGGTCCTGGCTGTTGACAGGCTGGTCCTGGCTGTTGACAGGCTGGTCCTGGCTGCTGACAGGCTGGTCCTGGCTGTTGACAGGCTGGTCCTGGCTGTTGACAGGCTGGTCCTGGCTGTTGACAGGCTGGTCCTGAGGCTGGCTGTTGACAGGCTGGTCCTGGCTGTTGACGGGCTGGTCCTGGCTGTTGACAGGCTGGTCCTGAGGCTGGCTGCTGACAGGCTGGTCCTGAGGCTGGCTGTTGAGAGGCTGGTCCTGGCTGTTGACAGGCTGGTCCTGAGGCTGGCTGTTGAGAGGCTGGTCCTGGCTGTTGACAGGCTGGTCCTGGCTGTTGACAGGCTGGTCCTGGGGCTGGCTGCTGACAGGCTGGTCCAGGGGCTGGCTGCTGACAGGCTGGTCCTGGCTGTTGACGGACTGGTCCTGGGGCTGGCTGCTGATGGGCTTTTCCTGGGGCTGGCTGCTGACGGGCTGGTCCTGGGGCTGGCTGTTGACGGGCTGGTCCTGGCTGTTGACGGGCTGGTCCTGGGGCTGGCTGCTGATGGGCTGGTCCTGGGTCTGGCTGCTGACGGGCTGGTCCTGGGGCTGGCTGCTGACGGGCTGGTCCTGGCTGTTGACGGGCTGGTCCTGGGGCTGGCTGCTGATGGGCTGGTCCTGGGGCTGGCTGCTGACGGGCTGGTCCTGGGGCTGGCTGCTGACGGGCTGGTCCTGGGGCTGGCTGTTGACGGGCTGGTCCTGGGGCTGGATGCTGATGGGCTTTTCCTGGGGCTGGCTGCTGACGGGCTGGCTGCTGACGGGCTGGTCCTGGCTGTTGACGGGCTGGTCCTGGGGCTGGCTGCTGATGGGCTGGTCCTGGGGCTGGCTGCTGACGGGCTGGTCCTGGGGCTGGCTGCTGACGGGCTGGTCCTGGGGCTGGCTGCTGACGGGCTGGTCCTGGGGCTGGCTGCTGACGGGCTGGTCCTGGGGCTGGCTGCTGACGGGCTGGTCCTGGGGCTGTCTGACGGACTGGTCCTGGGGCTGGCTGCTGACGGGCTGGTCTGGGGCTGGCTGCTGACGGGCTGGTCCTGGGCTGGCTGCTGACGGGCTGGTCCTGGGGCTGGCTGCTGATGGGCTGGTCCTGGGGCTGGCTGCTGACGGGCTGGTCCTGGGGCTGGCTGCTGACGGGCTGGTCCTGGGTCTGGCTGCTGACGGGCTGGTCCTGGGGCTGGCTTCTGACGGGCTGGTCCTGGGGCTGGCTGCTGACGGGCTGGTCCTGGCTGTTGACGGACTGGTCCTGGGGCTGGCTGCTGACGGGCTGGTCCTGGGGCTGGCTGTTGACGGGCTGGTCCTGGGGCTGGCTGCTGACGGGCCTATCAGGCCCTCTGAGCAGAGATGATTTTTGCCATACTAATTGATTGTGGTAGAGCTACACATGCAAAACTATTTATTTGTTGTGTCCCTCCCCCAATTTGCACCTGGCTGGGGTAGAGGCTTGGAATATACTACATGTTTTACAATGTATCAAAATAATGTATTGTAATAACATTGTGTAGTTTCACATCCTACAAAAGGTAAAGACTGCGAGGAAAGTTGGAGAAAGGCAGGGAGACAGACAGATTGGTGCTATGTTGAAACAGCAGGCCCAGGGAGGAGGAAGACAGAGTGAAGGCACACAGCACACCTTTTGATTTCATTTTAGCTTGTTTTCACCTACACACTTTTCCACACTTTTATTACCCTCAGGTCCAGTGGACCCGAACACCTCATATATAAAGGCGTAGGTGGGTGCACAGTGTGCACTCAATGAAAATGTGTGCTTTTACATGTTCTTCACAGACAATTATCCCAGACCAATGATTTTCAGGTTGAAAACATTATTAATTGTATAATGTTTCTATTAGTAATTATAAAAAATGGGTCCACAGACCCAAACAAGGGTTAAGAAATGTAATATATTTTAACAGAGAATGTACTTGTGGTTTTACTTAATTCTCCATACTGGCCAATGATGACAAGAGCGATTCTGATCCAACCAGTAATTCATACATTGTTGTGCCCCATTGTTGTGCCAGAGAATGGAAGTTCAATATTTAGTTCAATGTAATATGTAATAGGCTAATGTTAACAAGTTAGAAACAGCCCTAGAACTAGGTTAATGAGATAATTAAAGGGTCACACACAGAGAGTAGGGAAACAGCCCTATAACTAGGTTAATGAGAGAATTAAAGGGTCACACACAGAGAGTAGGGAAACAGCCCTATAACTAGGTTAATGTGAGAATTAAAGGGTCACACACAGAGAGTAGGGAAACAGCCCTAGAACTAGGTTAATGAGAGAATTAAAGGGTCACACACAGAGAGTAGGGAAACAGCCCTATAACTAGGTTAATGAGAGAATTAAAGGGTCACACACAGAGAGTAGGGAAACAGCCCTAGAACTAGATTAATGAGAGAATTAAAGGGTCACACACAGAGAGTAGGGAAACAGCCCTAGAACTAGGTTAATGTGAAGGTTAAAGGGTCACCCACAGAGAGTAGGGAAACAGCCCTAGAACTAGATTAATGAGAGAATTAAAGGGTCACACACAGAGAGTAGGGAAACAGCCCTAGAACTAGATTAATGAGAGAATTAAAGGGTCACACACAGAGAGTAGGGAAACAGCCCTAGAACTAGGTTAATGAGAGAATTAAAGGGTCACACACAGAGAGTAGGGAAACAGCCCTAGAACTAGGTTAATGAGAGAATTAAAGGGTCACACACAGAGAGTAGGGAAACAGCCCTAGAACTAGGTTAATGAGAGAATTAAAGGGTCACACACAGAGAGTAGGGAAACAGCCCTATAACTAGGTTAATGAGAGAATTAAAGGGTCACACACAGAGAGTAGGGAAACAGCCCTATAACTAGGTTAATGTAGAGAATTAAAGGGTCACACACAGAGAGTAGGGAAACAGCCCTAGAACTAGGTTAATGAGAGAATTAAAGGGACACACACAGAGAGTAGGGAAACAGCCCTAGAACTAGGTTAATGAGAGAATTAAAGGGTCACACACAGAGAGTAGGGAAACAGCCCTAGAACTAGGTTAATGAGAGAATTAAAGGGTCACACACAGAGAGTA
>NW_025758118.1:0-5292 GCF_021184085.1 Oncorhynchus gorbuscha | reverse complement strand
TGTCATGTTTGTCATTCATTGTCATGTCTTGTCCCTGTGCTCCCCATGCTATTCGTTTCCCTCTGCTGGTCTTGTTTGGTTCTATCCTTCTCTCTCCCTCCCTCTCTCACTCTCTCGCTCTCTCTTCTCTCTGTCGTTCCGTTCCTGCTCCCAGCTGTTCTATTCCCCTAATCATCATTTAGTCTTTCCACACCTGTTCCCGATCCTTTCCCCTGATTAGACTCCCTATTTATTCCTTTGTGATCCGTTCCTGTTCCGTCGGTTCCTTGTTTTGTATTCCATGCTGTAATTGCGTTTCGCCCTGTCCTGTCGTGTTTTTGCCGTGATTGTGTATCACCCTGTCCTGTCGTGTTTTGTGCCTTCTTCAGACGCTGCGTGTGAGCAGGTGTCTCAGTTGACTCGCCTGCGCCTACCGAAGCGACCTGCAGTCTGTGGCCGCTTCTCAGTTGTTTTCCCCTCTACTATCTAGAGGATTTCAGTTATTCGGTTTTGAGCATTAATAAACTCTGTTTCTGTTAAGTCGCGTTTGGGTCCTCCTTCACCTGCATAACAGAAGGAACCGACCAAAGAATGGACCCAGCGACTTCAGACGCTCGTTACACTGTCGTCGAGAGATCAAGGAGCCATGCTCGGCAGACACGAGCAGGAATTGTCTGCTGCTCGCCATGCCGTGGAGAACCTGGCCGCTCAGGTTTCCGACCTCTCTGGACAGTTCCAGAGTCTACGTCTCGTGCCACCTGTTACTCCCTGGCCTGCCGAGCCTCCTGAACCCAGGGTTAATAACCCACCTTGCTACTCCGGGCAGCCCACTGAGTGCCGCTCCTTTCTCACGCAGTGTGAGATTGTGTTCTCTCTCAACCCCACACATACTCTAGAGAGAGAGCTCGGGTTGCTTTCGTCATTTCACTCCTTACTGGCCGGGCTCGAGAATGGGGCACAGCTATCTGGGAGGCAAGGGCTGATTGCTCTAACAGATTCCAGAACTTTAAAGAGGAGATGATTCGGGTTTTTGACCGTTCAGTTTTTTTTTTTTGGTGAGGAGGCTTCTAGGGCCCTGGCTTCCTTATGCCAAGGTGAACGGTCCATAACGGATTATTCCATTGAGTTTCGCACTCTTGCTGCCTCTAGTGAGTGGAACGAGCCGGCGCTGCTCGCTCGTTTTCTGGAGGGACTCACGCAGTGGTTAAGGATGAGATTCTCTCCCGGGAGGTTCCTTCAGATGTGGACTCCTTGATTGCTCTCGCCATCCGCATAGAACGACGGGTAGATCTTCGTCACCGGGCTCGTGGAAGAGAGCTCGCATCAACGGTGTTTCCTGCTCCGCATCGCAACCATCTCCCTCTGGCTTTGAGACTGAGCCCATGCAGCTGGGAGGGATTCGCATCTCGAATAAGGAGAGGGAACAGAGGATCACCAACCGCCTGTGCCTCTATTGCGGAGTTGCTGGACATTTTGTTATTTCATGTCCAGTAAGAGGCCAGAGCCCATCAGTAAGCGGAGGCTACTGGTGGCGCTACTACTCAGGTCCTTCATCTAGATCTTGTACTACTATGTCGGTCCATCTACGCTGGACGGTTCGGGTGCTACATGCAGTGCTTTGATTGACTCTGGGGCTGAGGGTTGTTTCATGGACGAAGCATGGGCTCGGAAACATAACATTCCTTTCAGACCGTTAGACAGGCCTACGCCCATGTTTGCCTTAGATGGTAGTCATCTTCCCAGTATCAAATTTGAGACACTACCTTTAACTCTCACAGTATCTGGTAACCACAGTGAGACTATGTCTTTTTGATTTTCCGTTCACCGTTTACACCTGTTGTTTTGGGTCACCCCTGGCTTGTATGTCATAATCCTTCTATTAATTGGTCTAGTAATTCTATCCTATCCTGGAACGTTTCTTGTCATGTGAAGTGTTTAATGTCTGCCATCCCTCCCATTTCTTCTGTCCCTACTTCTCAGGAGGAACCTGGCGATTTGACAGGAGTGCCGGAGGAATATCATGATCTGCGCACGGTCTTCAGTCGGTCCCGAGCCAACTCCTTCCTCCTCACCGGTCGTATGATTGTAGTATTGATCTCCTTCCGGGGACCACTCCTCCTCGAGGTAGACTATACTCTCTGTCGGCTCCCGAACGTAAGGCTCTCGAGATTATTTGTCTGTGTCTCTTGACGCCGGTACCATAGTGCCTTCTTCCTCTCCCGGCCGGGGCGGGGTTCTTTTTGTTAAGAAGAAGGACGGTACTCTGCGCCCCTGCGTGGATTATCGAGGCTGAATGACATAACGGTTAAGAATCGTTATCCGCTTCCCCTTATGTCATCAGCCTTCGAGATTCTGCAGGGAGCCAGGTGCTTTACTAAGTTGGACCTTCGTAACGCTTACCATCTCGTGCGCATCAGAGAGGGGACGAGTGGAAAACGGCGTTTAATACTCCGTTAGGGCATTTTGAGTACCGGGTTCTGCCGTTCGGTCTCGCCAATGCGCCAGCTGTTTTTCAGGCATTAGTTAATGATGTTCTGAGAGACATGCTGAACATTTTTGTTTTTGTCTATCTTGACGATATCCTGATTTTTTCTCCGTCACTCGAGATTCATGTTCAGCACGTTCGACGTGTTCTACAGCGCCTTTTAGAGAATTGTCTCTACGTAAAGGCTGAGAAGTGCTCTTTTCATGTCTCCTCCGTTACTTTTCTCGGTTCCGTTATTTCCGCTGAAGGCATTCAGATGGATTCCGCTAAGGTCCAAGCTGTCAGTGATTGGCCCGTTCCAAGGTCACGTGTCGAGTTGCAGCGCTTCTTAGGTTTCGCTAATTTCTATCGGCGTTTCATTCGTAATTTCGGTCAAGTTGCTGCCCCTCTCACAGCTCTTACTTCTGTCAAGACGTGTTTTAAGTGGTCCGGTTCCGCCCAGGAGCTTTTGATCTTCTAAGAGAACGTTTTACGTCCGCTCCTATCCTCGTTACTCCTGACGTCACTAGACAATTCATTGTCGAGGTTGGCGCTTCAGAGGTAGGCGTGGGAGCCATTCTATCCCAGCGCTCCCAGTCTGACGATAAGGTTCATCCTTGCGCTTATTTTTCTCATCGCCTGTCGCCATCTGGAGCGCAACTATGATGTGGGTAACCGTGAACTGCTCGCCATCCGCTTAGCCCTAGGCGAATGGCGACAGTGGTTGGAGGGGCGACCGTTCCTTTGTCGTTTGGACAGACCATAAGAACCTTGAGTACATCCGTTCTGCCAAACGACTTAATGCCCGTCAAGCTCGTTGGGCGTTGTTTTTCGCTTCGTTTGAGTTTGTGATTTCTTACCGTCCGGGTAGCAAGAACACCAAGCCTGATGCCTTATCCCGTCTGTTTAGTTCTTCTGTGGCTTCTACTGATCCCGAGGGGATTCTTCCTTATGGGCGTGTTGTCGGGTTAACAGTCTGGGGAATTGAAAGACAGGTTAAGCAAGCACTCACGCACACTGCGTCGCCGCGCGCTTGTCCTAGTAACCTCCTTTTCGTTCCTGTTTCCACTCGTCTGGCTGTTCTTCAGTGGGCTCACTCTGCCAAGTTAGCGGGTCATCCCGGTGTTCGAGGCACTCTTCGTCTATTCGCCAGCGCTTTTGGTGGCCGACTCAGGAGCGTGACACGCGCCGTTTCGTGGCTGCCTGTTCGGACTGCGCGCAGACTAAGTCGGGTAACTCTCCTCCTGCCGGTCGTCTCAGACCGCTCCCCATTCCTTCTCGACCATGGTCTCACATTGCCTTAGACTTCATTACCGGTCTGCCTTTGTCTGCGGGAAGACTGTGATTCTGACGGTTGTCGATAGGTTCTCTAAGGCGGCACATTTCATTCCCCTCGCTAAACTTCCTTCCGCTAAGGAGACGGCACAAATCATTATTGAGAATGTATTCAGAATTCATGGCCTCCCGTTAGACGCCGTTTCAGACAGAGGTCCGCAATTCACGTCACAGTTTTGGAGGAGTTCTGTCGTTTGATTGGTGCGTCCGTCAGTCTCTCTTCCGGGTTTCATCCCCAGTCTAACGGTCAAGCAGAGAGGGCCAATCAGACGATTGGTCGCATACTACGCAGCCTTTCTTTCCAGGAACCCTGCGTCTTGGGCAGAACAGCTCCCCTGGGCAGAATACGCTCACAATTCGCTTCCTTCGTCTGCTACCGGGTTATCTCCGTTTCAGAGTAGTCTGGGTTACCAGCCTCCTCTGTTCTCATCCCAGCTTGCCGAGTCCAGCGTTCCCTCCGCTCAGCGTTTGTCCAACGTTGTGAGCGCACCTGGAAGGAGGGTGAGGTCTGCACTTTGCCGTTACAGGGCACAGACGGTGAGCCGCCAATAAACGCAGGATTAAGAGTCCAAGGTATTGTTGCGGCCAGAGAGTGTGGCTTTCCACTCGCAACCTTCCTCTTACGACAGCTTCTCGTAAGTTGACTCCGCGGTTCATTGGTCCGTTCCGTGTCTCCCAGGTCGTCAATCCTGTCGCTGTGCGACTGCTTCTTCCGCGACATCTTCGTCGCGTCCATCCTGTCTTCCATGTCTCCTGTGTTAAGCCCTTTCTTCGCACCCCCGTTCGTCTTCCCTCCCCCCTCCCGTCCTTGTCGAGAGCGCACCTATTTACAAGGTACATAAAATTATGGACATGCGTTCTCGGGGACGGGGTCACCAATACCTAGTGGATTGGGAGGGTTACGGTCCTGAGGAGAGGAGTTGGGTTCCGTCTCGGGACGTGCTGGACCGTTCGCTCATCGATGATTTCCTCCGTTGCCGCCAGGATTCCTCCTCGAGTGCGCCAGGAGGCGCTCGGTGAGTGGGGGGGTACTGTCATGTTTGTCATTCATTGTCATGTCTTGTCCCTGTGCTCCCCATGCTATTCGTTTCCCTCTGCTGGTCTTGTTTGGTTCTATCCTTCTCTCTCCCCTCCCTCTCTCACTCTCTCGCTCTCTCTTCTCTCTGTCGTTCCGTTCCTGCTCCCAGCTGTTCCTATTCCCCTAATCATCATTTAGTCTTTCCACACCTGTTCCCGATCCTTTCCCCTGATTAGACTCCTATTTATTCCTTTGTGATCCGTTCCTGTTCCGTCGGTTCCTTGTTTTGTATTCCATGCTGTAATTGCGTTTCGCCCTGTCCTGTCGTGTTTTTTGCCGTGATTGTGTATCACCCTGTCCTGTCGTGTTTTGTGCCTTCTTCAGACGCTGCGTGTGAGCAGGTGTCTCAGTTGACTACGGCCTGCGCGCTACCCGAAAGCGACCTGCAGTCTGTGGCCGCTTCTCCAGTTGTTTTTTCCCCTCTACTATCTAGAGG
>NW_025758117.1:0-5292 GCF_021184085.1 Oncorhynchus gorbuscha | reverse complement strand
GAGTTTATTAATGCTCAAAAACCGAATAACTGAAATCCTCTAGACAGTAGAGGGGAAAACAACTGGAGAAGCGGCCACAGACTGCAGGTCGCCGGGTAAGCGCAGCCGTAGTCAACTGAGACACCTGCTCACACGCAGCGTCTGAAGAAGGCACAAAACACGACAGGACAGGGTGATACACAATCACGGCAAAAAACACGACAGGACAGAGTAAACGCAATCACAGCATGGAATACAAAACAAGGAACCGATGGAACAGGAACGGATCACAAAGGAATAAATAGGGACTCTAATCAGGGAAAGGATCGGGAACAGGTGTGGGAAGACTAAATGATGATTAGGGGAATAGGAACAGCTGGGAGGCAGGAACGGAAACGACAGAGAGAAGAGGAGCGAGAGAGAGTGAGAGAGGGAGGAGAGAGAGGATAGAACCAAACAAGACCAGCAGGGAAAGAAGGCAGCATGGGGAGCACAGGGACAAGACATGACAAAAATGACAAACATGACAGTACCCCCACTCACCGGCGCCTCCTGGCGCACTCGAGGAGGAATCCTGGCGGCAACGGAGAGAAATCATCGATGGCGACGGTCCAGCACGTCGAGGCGGAACCCAACTCCTCTCCTCAGGACCGTAACCCTCCCAATCCACTAGGTATTGGTGACCCCGTCCCCGAACGCATGTCCATAATTTTATGTACCTTGTAAATAGGTGCGCTCTCGACAAGGACGGGAGAGGAGAAGGAAAACGAAACGGGAGTGCGAAGAAAGGGCTTAACACAGGAGACATGGAGGACAGGATGGGCGCGACGAAGATGTCGCGGAAGAAGCAGTCGCACAGCGTGCTGGGATTGGCGACCTGGGAGACACGGAGCGGACCAATGAACGCCCAGTCAACTACGAGGAAAGCTGTCGTAGAGGAAGGTTGCGAGTGAAAGCCACACTCTCTGGCCGCAACAATACCTTGGACTCTTAATCCTGCGTTTGTGGCGGCTCTCACACGTCTGTGCCCTGCGGCAAAGTGCAGACCTCACCTCCTCCAGGTGCGCTCTAGCGTTGGACAAACGCTTGGCGGAGGGAGCTGGACTCGGCAAGCTGGGATGAGAACAGGAGGCTGGTAGCAACTTGACCGGAATAACCCGGTAGCAGACGAAGGGAAGCGGAAATGTGGTATTCTGCCCAGGGCTGTTCTGCCCAAGACAGGGTTCCTGAAGAAAGGCTGCGTAGTATGCGACAATCGTCTGATTGGCCCTCTCTGCTTGACCGTTAGACTGGGGATGAAACCCGGAAGAAGAGAGACTGGCGGACGCACCAATCAAGCGACAGAACTCCCTCCAAAACTGTGACGTGAATTGCGGACCTCTGTCTGAAACGGCGTCTAACGGGGAGGCCATGAATTCTGAATACATTCTCAATAATGATTTGTGCCGTCTCCTTAGCGGAAGGAAGTTTAGCGAGGGAATGAAATGTCCGCCTTAGAGAACCTAGAGCCGACAACTGTCAAAATCTGCAGTCTTCCCAGACAAAGGCAGACCGGTAATGAAGTCTAAGGCAATGGGAGACATGGCCGAGAAGGAATGGGAGCGGTCTGAGAATCGACCAGCAGGAGGAGAGTTACCCGACTTAGTCTGCGCGCAGTCCGAACAGGCAGCCACGAAACGCGCCATGTCACGCTCCTGAGTCGGCCACCAAAGCGCTGGCGAATGACGAAGAGTGCTCTCGAACCTGGATGACCCGCTAACTTGGCAGAGTGAGCCCACTGAAGAACAGCCAGACGAGTGGAAACAGGAATGAAAAGGAGGTTACTAGGACAAGGCAGCGGCTACGCAGTGTGCGTGAGTGCTTGTTAACCTGTCTTTCAATTCCCAGACTGTTAACCCGACAACACGCCCATATGAAGAATCCCCTCGATCGAGCAGAAGCACAGAAGAACTAAACACGGGATAAGGCATCAGCTTGGTGTTCTTGCTACCCGGACGGTAAGAAATCACAAACTCGAAACGAGCGAAAAACAACGCCCAACGAGCTTGACGGGCATTAAGTCGTTTGGCAGAACGGATGTACTCTCGGTTTCTTTATGGTCTGTCCAAACGACAAAGGAACGGTCGCCCCTCCAACCACTGTCGCCATTCGCCTAGGCTAAGCGGATGGCGAGCAGTTCACGGTTACCCACATCATAGTTGCGCTCAGATGGCGACAGGCGATGAGAAAAATAAGCGCAAGGATGAACCTTATCGTCAGACTGGGAGCGCTGGGATAGAATGGCTCAAACCACGCCTACCTCTGAAGGCCAACCTCGACAATGAATTGTCTAGTGACGTCAGGAGTAACGAGGATAGGAGCGGACGTAAAAAAGCGTTTTTTTTAGAAGATCAAAAGCTCCTGGGCGGAACCGGACCACTTAAAACACGTCTTGACAGAAGTAAGAGCTGTGAGAGGGGCAGCAACTTGACCGAAATTACGAATGAAACGCCGATAGAAATTAGCGAAACCCTAAGAAGCGCTGCAACTCGACACGTGACCTTTGGAACGGGCCAATCACTGACAGCTTGGACCTTAGCGGAATCCATCTGAATGCCTTCAGCGGAAATAACGGAACCGAGAAAAGTAACGGAGGAGACATGAAAAGAGCACTTCTCAGCCTTTACGTAGAGACAATTCTCTAAAAGGCGCTGTAGAACACGTCCGAACGTGCTGAACATGAATCTCGAGTGACGGAGAAAAAATCAGGATATCGTCAAGATAGACAAAAACAAAATGTTCAGCATGTCTCTCAGAACATCATTAACTAATGCCTGAAAAAACAGCTGGCGCATTGGCGAGACCGAACGGCAGAACCCGGTACTCAAAATGCCTAACGGAGTATTAAACGCCGTTTTCCACTCGTCCCCCCTCTCTGATGCGCACGGATGGTAAGCGTTACGAAGGTCCAACTTAGTAAAAGCACCTGGCTCCCTGCAGAATCTCGAAGGCTGATGACATATAGGGGAGCATAACGCATTCTTAACCGTTATGTCATTCAGCCCTCGATAATCCACGCAGGGGCGCAGAGTACCGTCCTTCTTCTTAACAAAAAGAACCCCGCCCCCCGGAGAGGAAGAAGGCACTATGGTACCGCGTCAAGAGACACAGACAAATAATCCTCGAGAGCCTTACGTTCGGGAGCCGACAGAGAGTATAGTCTACCTCGAGGAGGAGTGGTCCCCGAAGGAGATCAATACTACAATCATACGACCGGTGAGGAGGAAGGGAGTTGGCTGGGACCGACTGAAGACCGTGCGCAGATCATGATATTCCTCCGGCACTCCTGTCAAATCGCCAGGTTCCTCCTGAGAAGTAGGGACAGAAGAAATGGGAGGGATGGCAGACATTAAACACTTCACATGACAAGAAACGTTCCAGGATAGGATAGAATTACTAGACCAATTAATAGGAAGGATTATGACATACAAGCCAGGGGTGACCCAAAACAACAGGTGTAAACGGTGAACGGAAAATCAAAAAGACATAGTCTCACTGTGGTTACCAGATACTGTGGAGAGTTAAAGGTAGTCTCTCAAATTTGATACTGGGAAGATGACTACCCATCTACAAAACATGGGCGAAAAAGTTTGTCTAACGGTCTGAAAGGAATGTTATGTTTCGAGCCCATGCTTCGTCCATGAAACAACCCTCAGCCCCAGAGTCAATCAAAGCACTGCATGTAGCACCGAACCGGTCCAGCGTAGATGGACCGACATAGTAGTACAAGATCTAGATGAAGGGACCTGAGTAGTAGCGCTCACCAGTAGCCCTCCGCTTACTGATGGGCTCTGGCCTCTTACTGGACATGAAATAACAAAATGTCCAGCAACTCCCGCAATAGAGGCACAGGCGGTTGGTGATCCTCTGTTCCCTCCCCTTATTCGAGATGCGAATCCCTCCCAGCTGCATGGGCTCAGTCTCAAAGCCAGAGGGGAGATGGTTGCGATGCGGAGCAGGGAAACACCGTTGATGCGAGCTCTCTTCCACGAGCCCGGTGACGAAGATCTACCCGTCGTTCTATGCGGATGGCGAGAGCAATCAAGGAGTCCACATCTGAAGGAACTCTCCCGGGAGAGAATCTCATCCTTAATTACTGCGTGGAGTCCTCCAGAAACGAAAGCGAACAGCGCCCGGCTCGTTCCACTCTGCTAGAGGCAGCAGAGTGCGAAAAACTCAATGGAATAATCCGTTATGGACCGTTCACCTTGTAAGGAAGCCAGGGCCCTAGAAGCCTCCTCACCAAAACTGAACGGTCAAAAACCCGAATCATCTCCTCCTTAAAGTTCTGGAATCTGTTAGAGCAATCAGCCTTGCTCCCAGATAGCTGTGCCCCATTCTCGAGCCCGGCCAGTATGGAGTGAAATGACGAAAGCAACCCGAGCTCTCTCTCTAGAGTATGTGTGGGGTTGGAGAGAGAACACAATCTCACACTGCGTGAGAAAGGAGCGGCACTCAGTGAGCTGCCCGGAGTAGCAAGGTGGGTTATTAACCCTGGGTTCCAGGAGGCTCGGCAGGCCAGGGGAGTGGCAGGTGGCACGGGGACGTAGACTCTGGAACTGTCCAGAGAGGTCCAGGCCTGGCGGCCCAGGACCGCCACGGCATGACGAGCAGCAGACAATTCCTGCTCGTGTCTGCCGGAAGCATGGCTCCTTGGATCTCGACGGCAGTGAGCGTCTGAAGTAAAACAGGATCCATTCTTTGATCGGTTCCTTCTATCATGCAGGTGAAGAGGAGGATAAACGCGACTTAACGAAACAGAGTTTATTAATGCTCAAAACCGAATAACTGAAATCCTCTAGACAGTAGAGGGGAAAACAACTGGAGAAGCGGCCACAGACTGCAGGTCGCTTCGGGTAGGCGCAGGCCGTAGTCAACTGAGACACCTGCTCACACGCAGCGTCTGAAGAAGGCACAAAACACGACAGGACAGGGTGATACACAATCACGGCAAAAAACACGACAGGACAGGGCGAAACGCAATTACAGCATGGAATACAAAACAAGGAACCGACGGCACAGGAACGGAACACAAAGGAATAAATAGGGAGTCTAATCAGGGGAAAGGATCGGGAACAGGTGTGGGAAGGCTAAATGATGATTAGGGGAATAGGAACAGCTGGGAGCAGGAACGGAACGACAGAGAGAAGAGAGAGCGAGAGAGTGAAAGGGGAGGGGGAGAGAGAGGGATAGAACCAAACAAGACCAGCAGAGGGAAACGAATAGCATGGGGAGCACAGGGACAAGACATGACAATAAATGACAAACATGACA
>NW_025758116.1:0-5292 GCF_021184085.1 Oncorhynchus gorbuscha | reverse complement strand
TGTCATGTTTTGTCTTATTTTGTCTTGTCATTTTGCTTTTCCCTCTGTTCGTTTTCCCCCTGCTGGTCTTTTTAGGTTCGTTCCCCTCTTTCTCTCTTCCTCCCTCTCTCTCTTCTCTCTATCGCTCCGTTCCTGCTCCCAGCTGTTCCTATTCCCCTAATCAATCATTTAGTCTTCCCACACCTGTTCCCTATCTTTTCCCCTGATTAGAGTCCCTATTTCTCCCCTTGTTTTCCGTTTCTGCCCTGTCGGATCCTTGTCTATTGTTCACCGTGCTGTGTCTGTGTATCGCCCTGTCGTGTCGTGTTTCCCTCAGATGCTGCGTGGTGAGCAGGTGTCTGAGTCTGCTACGTTCAAGTGCCTTCCCGAGGCAACCTGCAGTTCAAGATCGAGTCTCCAGTCTGTTCTCGTCATTACGAGTGGAAATTGTGCTTTATGATTGTATTTTTACTTTACTGGATTAAAGACTCTGTTTTCGCCAAGTCGCTTTTGGGTCCTCATTCACCTGCATAACAGAAGGATCCGACCAAGGAATGGACCCAGCGACTACAGACGCTCGTAACACTGCCGTCGAGATCCAAGGAGCCATGCTCGGCAGACACGAGCAGGAATTGTCTGCTGCTCGCCATGCCGTGGAGAACCTGGCCGCTCAGGTTTCCGACCTCTCTGGACAGTTCCAGAGTCTTCGTCTCGTGCCACCTGTTACTTCCTGGCCTGCCGAGCCTCCGGAACCTAGGGTTAATAACCCACCTTGCTACTCCGGGCAGCCCACGGAGTGCCGCTCCTTTCTCACCCAGTGTGATATTGTGTTCTCTCTCCAACCCAACACATACTCTAGAGAGAGAGCTCGGGTTGCTTACGTCATTTCACTCCTTACTGGCCGGGCTCGAGAGTGGGGCACAGCTATCTGGGAGGCAAGGGCTGATTGCTCTAACAATTACCAGAACTTTAAAGAGGAGATGATTCGGGTTTTTGACCGTTCAGTTTTTGGTAGGGAGGCTTCTAGGGCCCTGGCTTCCCTATGCCAAGGTGATCGATCCATAACGGATTACTCTATTGAGTTTCGCACTCTTGCTGCCTCTAGTGAGTGGAACGAGCCGGCGCTGCTCGCTCGTTTTCTGGAGGGACTCCACGCAGTGGTTAAAGATGAGATTCTCTCCCGGGAGGTTCCTTCAAATGTGGACTCTTTGATTGCTCTCGCCATCCGCATAGAACGACGGGTAGATCTTCGTCACCAGGCTCGTGGAAGAGAGCTCGCGTCAACGGTGTTTCCCTGCTCCGCATCGCAACCATCTCCCTCCTCTGGCTCAGAGACTGAGCCCATGCAGCTGGGAGGTATTCGCATCTCGACTAAGGAGAGGGAACGGAGGATCACCAACCGCCTGTGCCTCTATTGCGGACTTGCTGGACATTTTGTTAATTCATGTCCAGTAAAAGCCAGAGCTCATCAGTAAGCGGAGGGCTACTGGTGAGCGCTACTACTCAGGTCTCTCCATCTAGATCCTGTACTACTTTGTCGGTCCATCTACGCTGGACCGGTTCGGGTGCTACATGCAGTGCCTTGATAGACTCTGGGGCTGAGGGTTGTTTCATGGACGAAGCATGGGCTCGGAAACATGACATTCCTTTCAGAGAGTTAGACAAGCCTACGCCCATGTTCGCCTTAGATGGTAGTCATCTTCCCAGTATCAGATTTGAGACACTACCTTTAACCCTCACAGTATCTGGTAACCACAGTGAGACTATTTCTTTTTTGATTTTTCGTTCACCTTTTACACCTGTTGTTTTGGGTCATCCCTGGCTAGTATGTCATAATCCTTCTATTAATTGGTCTAGTAATTCTATCCTATCCTGGAACGTTTCTTGTCATGTGAAGTGTTTAATGTCTGCCATCCCTCCCGTTTCTTCTGTCCCTACTTCTCAGGAGGAACCTGGCGATTTGACAGGAGTGCCGGAGGAATATCATGATCTGCGCACGGTCTTCAGTCGGTCCCGAGCCAACTCCCTTCCTCCTCACCGGTCGTATGATTGTAGTATTGATCTCCTTCCGGGGACCACTCCTCCTCGGGGTAGACTATACTCTCTGTCGGCTCCCGAACGTAAGGCTCTCGAGGATTATTTGTCTGTGTCTCTTGACGCCGGTACCATAGTGCCTTCTTCCTCTCCGGCCGGGGCGGGGTTTTTTTTGTTAAGAAGAAGGACGGTACTCTGCGCCCCTGCGTGGATTATCGAGGGCTGAATGACATAACGGTTAAGAATCGTTATCCGCTTCCCCTTATGTCATCAGCCTTCGAGATTCTGCAGGGAGCCAGGTGCTTTACTAAGTTGGACCTTCGTAACGCTTACCATCTCGTGCGCATCAGAGAGGGGACGAGTGGAAAACGGCGTTTAACACTCCGTTAGGGCATTTTGAGTACCGGGTTCTGCCGTTTGGTCTCGCCAATGCGCCAGCTGTTTTTCAGGCATTAGTTAATGATGTTCTGAGAGACATGCTGAACATCTTTGTTTTTGTCTATCTTGACGATATCCTGATTTTTTCACCGTCACTCGAGATTCATGTTCAGCACGTTCGACGTGTTCTACAGCGCCTTTTAGAGAATTGTCTCTACGTGAAGGCTGAGAAGTGCTCTTTTCATGTCTCCTCCGTTACTTTTCTCGGTTCCGTTATTTCCGCTGAAGGCATTCAGATGGATTCCGCTAAGGTCCAAGCTGTCAGTGATTGGCCCGTTCCAAGGTCACGTGTCGAGTTGCAGCGCTTTCTAGGTTTCGCTAATTTCTATCGGCGTTTCATTCGTAATTTCGGTCAAGTTGCTGCCCCTCTCACAGCTCTTACTTCTGTCAAGACGTGTTTTAAGTGGTCCGGTTCCGCCCAGGGAGCTTTTGATCTTCTAAAAGAACGTTTTACGTCCGCTCCTATCCTCGTTACTCCTGACGTCACTAGACAATTCATTGTCGAGGTTGGCGCTTCAGAGGTAGGCGTGGGAGCCATTCTATCCCAGCGCTTCCAGTCTGACGATAAGGTTCATCCTTGCGCTTATTTTTCTCATCGCCTGTCGCCATCTGAACGCAACTATGATGTGGGTAACCGCGAACTGCTCGCCATCCGCTTAGCCCTAGGCGAATGGCGACAGTGGTTGGAGAGGGCGACCGTTCCTTTGTCGTTTGGACAGACCATAAGAACCTTGAGTACATCCGTTCTGCCAAACGACTTAATGCCCGTCAAGCTCGTTGGGCGTTGTTTTTCGCTCGTTTCGAGTTTGTGATTTCTTACCGTCCGGGTAGCAAGAACACCAAGCCCGATGCCTTATCCCGTCTTTTTAGTTCTTCTGTGGCTCCTACTGATCCCGAGGGGATTCTTCCTTATGGGCGTGTTGTCGGGTTGACAGTCTGGGGAATTGAAAGACAGGTTAAGCAAGCACTCACGCACACTGCGTCGCCGCGCGCTTGTCCTAGTAACCTTCTTTTCGTTCCTGTTTCCACTCGTCTGGCTGTTCTTCAGTGGGCTCACTCTGCCAAGTTAGCTGGTCATCCCGGTGTTCGAGGCACTCTTGCGTCTATTCGCCAGCGCTTTTGGTGGCCGACTCAGGAGCGTGACACGCGCCGTTTCGTGGCTGCTTGTTCGGACTGCGCGCAGACTAAGTCAGGTAACTCTCCTCCTGCCGGTCGTCTCAGACCGCTCCCCATTCCTTCTCGACCATGGTCTCACATCGCCCTAGACTTCATTACCGGTCTGCCTTTGTCTGCGGGGAAGACTGTGATTCTTACGGTTGTCGATAGGTTCTCTAAGGCGGCACATTTCATTCCCCTCGCTAAACTTCCTTCCGCTAAGGAGACGGCACAAATCATCATCGAGAATGTGTTCAGAATTCATGGCCTCCCGTTAGACGCCGTTTCAGACAGAGGCCCGCAATTCACGTCACAGTTTTGGAGGGAGTTCTGTCGTTTGATTGGTGCGTCCGTCAGTCTCTCTTCCGGGTTTCATCCCCAGTCTAACGGTCAAGCAGAGAGGGCCAATCAGACGATTGGTCGCATACTACGCAGCCTTTCTTTCAGAAACCCTGCGTCTTGGGCAGAACAGCTCCCTGGGCAGAATACGCTCACAACTCGCTTCCTTCGTCTGCTACCGGGTTATCTCCGTTTCAGAGTAGTCTGGGTTACCAGCCTCCTCTGTTCTCATCCCAGCTTGCCGAGTCCAGCGTTCCCTCCGCTCAAGCGTTTGTCCAACGTTGTGAGCGCACCTGGAGGAGGGTGAGGTCTGCACTTTGCCGTTACAGGGCACAGACTGTGAGAGCCGCCAATAAACGTAGGATTAAGAGTCCTAGGTATTGTTGCGGCCAGAGAGTGTGGCTTTCCACTCGCAACCTTCCTCTTACGACAGCTTCTCGTAAGTTGACTCCGCGGTTCATTGGTCCGTTCCGTGTCTCCCAGGTCGTCAATCCTGTCGCTGTGCGACTGCTTCTTCCGCGACATCTTCGTCGCGTCCATCCTGTCTTCCATGTCTCCTGTGTCAAGCCCTTTCTTCGCACCCCCGTTCGTCTTCCCTCCCCCCTCCCGTCCTTGTCGAGAGCGCACCTATTTACAAGGTACGTAGGATCATGGACATGCGTTCTCGGGGACGGGGTCACCAATACTTAGTGGATTGGGAGGGTTACGGTCCTGAGGAGAGGAGTTGGGTTCCGTCTCGGGACGTGCTGGACCGTTCACTTATTGATGATTTCCTCCGTTGCCGCCAGGATTCCTCCTCGAGTGCGCCAGGAGGCGCTCGGTGAGTGGGGGGTACTGTCATGTTTTGTCTTATTTTGTCTTGTCATTTTGCTTTTCCCTCTGTTCGTTTTCCCCCTGCTGGTCTTTTTAGGTTCGTTCCCCTCTTTCTCTCTTCCTCCCTCTCTCTCTTCTCTCTATCGCTCCGTTCCTGCTCCCAGCTGTTCCTATTCCCCTAATCAATCATTTAGTCTTCCCACACCTGTTCCCTATCTTTTCCCCTGATTAGAGTCCCTATTTCTCCCCTTGTTTTCCGTTTCTGCCCTGTCGGATCCTTGTCTATTGTTCACCGTGCTGTGTCTGTGTATCGCCCTGTCGTGTCGTGTTTCCCTCAGATGCTGCGTGGTGAGCAGGTGTCTGAGTCTGCTACGTTCAAGTGCCTTCCCGAGGCAACCTGCAGTTCAAGATCGAGTCTCCAGTCTGTTCTCGTCATTACGAGTGGAAATTGTGCTTTATGATTGTATTTTTACTTTACTGGATTAAAGACTCTGTTTTCGCCAAGTCGCTTTTGGGTCCTCATTCACCTGCATA
>NW_025758115.1:0-5292 GCF_021184085.1 Oncorhynchus gorbuscha | reverse complement strand
TCGTTTCCTCTGCTGGTCTTGTTTGGTTCTATCCCTCTCTCCCCTCCCCTCTCACTCTCTCGCTCTCTCTTCTCTCTGTCGTTCCGTTCCTGCTCCCAGCTGTTCCTATTCCCCTAATCATCATTTAGTCTTCCCACACCTGTTCCCGATCCTTTCCCCTGATTAGAGTCCCTATTTATTCCTTTGTGATCCGTTCCTGTTCCGTCGGTTCCTTGTATTGTATTCACCATGCTGTGATTGCGTTTCGCCCTGTCCTGTCGTGTTTTTGCCGTGATTGTGTATCACCCTGTCCTGTCGTGTTTTGTGCCTTCATCAGATGCTGCGTGTGAGCAGGTGTCTCAGTCGACTACGGCCTGCGCTACCCGAAGCGACCTGCAGTCTGTGGCCGCTTCTCCAGTTGTTTTCCCCTCTACAAATCTAGAGGATTTCTGTTATTCCGTTTTGGACTTTAATAAACTCTGTTTCTGTTAAGTCGCGTTTGGGTCCTCTTTCACCTGCATGACAGAAGGAACCGACCAAGGAATGGACCCAGCGACTTCAGACGCCGTTACACTGCCGTCGAGATCCAAGGAGCCATGCTCGGCAGACACGAGCAGGAATTGTCTGCTGCTCGCCATGCCGTGGAGAACCTGGCCGCTCAGGTTTCCGACCTCTCTGGACAGTTCCAGAGTCTACGCTCGTGCCACCTGTTACCCCCTGGCCTGCCGAGCCTCCAGAACCCAGGGTTAATAACCCACCTTGCTACTCCGGGCAGCCCACTGAGTGCCGCTCCTTTCTCACGCAGTGTGAGATTGTGTTCCTCTCTCCAACCCCACACATACTCTAGAGAGAGAGCTCGGGTTGCTTACGTCATTTCACTCCTTACTGGCCGGGCTCGAGAATGGGGCACAGCTATCTGGGAGGCAAGGGCTGATTGCTCTAACAGATTCCAGAACTTTAAAGAGGAGATGATTCGGTTTTTGACCGTTCAGTTTTTGGTGGGGAGGCTTCTAGGGCCCTGGCTTCCTTATGCCAAGGTGAACGGTCCATAACGGATTATTCCATTGAGTTTCGCACTCTTGCTGCCTCTAGTGAGTGGAACGAGCCGGCGCTGCTCGCCGTTTTCTGGAGGGACTCCACGCAGTGGTTAAGGATGAGATTCTCTCCGGGAGGTTCCATCAGATGTGGATTCTTTGATTGCTCTCGCCATCCGCATAGAACGACGGGTAGATCTTCGTCACCGGGCTCGTGGAAGAGAGCTCGCATCAACGGTGTTTCCCTGCTCCGCATCGCAACCATCTCCTCCTCTGGCTTTGAGACTGAGCCCATGCAGCTGGGAGGGATTCGATCTCGAATAAGGAGAGGGAACGGAGGATCACCAACCGCCTGTGCCTCTATTGCGGAGTTGCTGGACATTTTGTTAATTCATGTCCAGTAAGAGGCCAGAGTCCATCAGTAAGCGGAGGGCTACTGGTGAGCGCTACTACTCAGGTCCCTTCATCTAGATCTTGTACTACTATGTCGGTCCATCTACGCTGGACCGGTTCGGGTGCTACATGCAGTGCTTTGATTGACTCTGGGGCTGAGGGTTGTTTCATGGACGAAGCATGGGTTCTGGAAACATAACATTCCTTTCAGACCGTTAGACAGGCCTACGCCCATGTTTGCCTTAGATGGTAGTCATCTTCCCAGTATCAAATTTGAGACACTACCTTTAACTCTCACAGTATCTGGTAACCACAGTGAGACTATTTCTTTTTGATTTTCCGTTCACCGTTTACACCTGTTGTTTTGGGTCATCCCTGGCTAGTATGTCATAATCCTTCTATTAATTGGTCTAGTAATTCTATCCTATCCTGGAACGTTTCTTGTCATGTGAAGTGTTTAATGTCTGCCATCCCTCCCGTTTCTTCTGTTCCTACTTCTCAGGAGGAACCTGGCGATTTGACAGGAGTGCCGGAGGAATATCATGATCTGCGCACGGTCTTCAGTCGGTCCCGAGCCAACTCCCCTTCCTCCTCACCGGTCGTATGATTGTAGTATTGATCTCCTTCCGGGGGACCACTCCTCCTCGAGGTAGACTATACTCTCTGTCGGCTCCCGAACGTAAGGCTCTCGAGGATTATTTGTCTGTGTCTCTTGACGCCGGTACCATAGTGCCTTCTTCTTCTCCGGCCGGGGCGGGGTTCTTTTTGTTAAAAGAAGGACGGTACTCTGCGCCTGCGTGGATTATCGAGGGCTGAATGACATAACGGTTAAGAATCGTTATCCGCTTCCCTTATGTCATCAGCCTTCGAGATTCTGCAGGGAGCCAGGTGCTTTACTAAGTTGGACCTTCGTAACGCTTACCATCTCGTGCGCATCAGAGAGGGGGACGAGTGGAAAACGGCGTTTAACACTCCGTTAGGGCATTTTGAGTACCGGGTTCTGCCGTTCGGGTTCGCCAATGCGCCAGCTGTTTTTCAGGCATTAGTTAATGATGTTCTGAGAGACATGCTGAACATTTTTGTTTTTGTCTATCTTGACGATATCCTGATTTTTTCTCCGTCACTCGAGATTCATGTTCAGCACGTTCGACGTGTTCTACAGCGCCTTTTAGAGAATTGTCTCTACGTAAAGGCTGAGAAGTGCTCTTTCATGTCTCCTCCGTTACTTTTCTCGGTTCCGTTATTTCCGCTGAAGGCATTCAGATGGATTCCGCTAAGGTCCAAGCTGTCAGTGATTGGCCTGCCCAAGGTCACGTGTCGAGTTGCAGCGCTTTAGGTTTCGCTAATTTCTATCGGCGTTTCATTCGTAATTTCGGTCAAGTTGCTGCCCCTCTCACAGCTCTTACTTCTGTTAAGACGTGTTTTAAGTGGTCCGGTTCCGCCCAGGGAGCTTTTGATCTTCTAAAAGAACGTTTTACGTCCGCTCCTATCCTCGTTACTCCTGACGTCACTAGACAATTCATTGTCGAGGTTGACGCTTCAGAGGTAGGCGTGGGAGCCATCCTATCCCAGCGCTTTCCAGTCTGATTTATAAGGTTCATCCTTGCGCTTATTTTTCTCATCGCCTGTCGCCATCTGAGCGCAACTATGATGTGGGTAACCGTGAACTGCTCGCCATCCGCTTAGCCCTAGGCGAATGGCGACAGTGGTTGAGGGGGCGATCGCTTTGTCGTTTGGACAGACCATAAGAACCTTGAGTACATCCGTTCTGCCAAACGACTTAATGCCCGTCAAGCTCGTTGGGCGTTGTTTTTCGCTCGTTTCGAGTTTGTGATTTCTTACCGTCCCGGGTAGCAAGAACACCAAGCCTGATGCCTTATCCCGTCTGTTTAGTTCTTCTGTGGCTTCTACTGATCCCGAGGGGATTCTTCCTTATGGGCGTGTTGTCGGGTTAACAGTCTGGGGAATTGAAAGACAGGTTAAGCAAGCACTCACGCACACTGCGTCGCGCGCGCTTGTCCTAGTAACCTCCTTTCTGCTCCTGTTTCCACTCGTCTGGCTGTTCTTCAGTGGGCTCACTGCCAAGAAGCTGGTCATCCCGGTGTTCGAGGCACTCTTGCGTCTATTCGCCAGCGCTTTTGGTGGCCGACTCAGGAGCGTGACACGCGCCTCGGCTTCGTGGCTGCTTGTTCGGACTGCGCGCAGACTAAGTCGGGTAACTCTCCTCCTGCCGGTCGTCTCAGACCGCTCCCCATTCCTTCTCGACCATGGTCTCACATTGCCTTAGACTTCATTACCGGTCTGCCTTTGTCTGCGGGGAAGACTGTGATTCTGACGGTTGTCGATAGGTTCTCTAAGGCGGCACATTTCATTCCCCGCTAAACTTCCTTCCGCTAAGGAGACGGCACAAATCATTATTGAGAATGTATTCAGAATTCATGGCCTCCCGTTAGACGCCGTTTCAGACAGAGGCCCGCACCACGTCACAGTTTTGGAGGGAGTTCTGTCGTTTGATTGGTGCTGGTCCTGTCAGTCTCTCTTCCGGGTTTCATCCCCAGTCTAACGGTCAAGAGAGAGGGCCAATCAGACGATTGTCGATACTACGCAGCTTTCTTTCAGAAACCCTGCGTCTTGGGCAGAACAGCCCCTGGGCAGAATACGCTCACAACCCGCTTCCTTCGTCTGCTACCGGGTTATCTCCGTTTCAGAGTAGTCTGGGTTACCAGCCTCCTGTTCTCATCCCAGCTTGCCGAGTCCAGCTGCTCCCTCCGCTCAAGCGTTTGTCCAACGTTGTGAGCGCACCTGGAGGAGGGTGAGGTCTGCACTTTGTCGTTACAGGGCACAGACGGTGAGAGCGCCAATAAACGCAGGATTAAGAGTCCAAGGTATTGTTGCGGCCAGAGAGTGTGGCTTTCCACTGCAACCTTCCTCTTACGACAGCTTCTCGTAAGTTGACTCCGCGCGTTCATTGGTCCGTTCCGTGTCTCCCAGGTCGTCAATCCTGCCGCTGTGCGAGACATTTCTTCCGCGACATCTTCGTCGCGTCCATCCTGTCTTCCATGTCTCCTGTGTTAAGCCCTTTTCTTCGCACCCCCGTTCGCCTTCCCTCCCCTCCCGTCCTTGTCGAGCGCACCCCATTTACAAGGTACATAAGATTATGGACATGCGCTCGGGACGGGGTCACCAATACCTAGTGGATTGGGAGGGTTACGGTCCTGAGGAGAGGAGTTGGGTTCCGTCTCGGGACGTGCTGGACCGTTCGCTCATCGATGATTTCCTCCGTTGCCGCCAGGATTCCTCCTCGAGTGCGCCAGAGGCGCTCGGTGAGTGGGGGTACTGTCATGTTTGTCATTTATTGTCATGTCTTGTCCCCTGTGCTCCCCATGCTATTCGTTTCCCTCTGCTGGTCTTGTTTGGTTCTATCCCTCTCCCCCCTCCCTCTCTCACTCTCTCGCTCTCTTCTCTCTGTCGTTCCGTTCTGCCCCAGCTGTTCCTATTCCCCTAATCATCATTTAGTCTTCCCACACCTGTTCCATCCTTTCTGATTAGAGTCCCTATTTATTCCTTTGTGATCCGTTCCTGTTCCGTCGGTTCCTTGTATTGTATTCACCATGCTGTGATTGCGTTTCGCCCTGTCCTGTCGTGTTTTTGCCGTGATTGTGTATCACCCTGTCCCACGTGTTTGTGCCTTCATCAGATGCTGCGTGTGAGCAGGTGTCTCAGTCGACTACGGCCTGCGCCTACCCGAAGCGACCTGCAGTCTGTGGCCGCTTCTCCAGTTGTTTTCCCCTCTACAAATCTAGAGGATTTCTGTTATTCCGTTTTGGACTTTAATAAACTCTGTTTCTGTTAAGTCGCGTTTGGGTCCTCTTTCACCTGCATGACA
>NW_025758114.1:0-5293 GCF_021184085.1 Oncorhynchus gorbuscha | reverse complement strand
TTGCAGGCTTGTTTTCAAATTGCTGTGCGTTTTGTTGCCAACCTATTTTGCTACCTGACAACTTTACGGGTTTCACTTTTTAATTACCGTTCATATATTTATTTTTTCCTCGACTTTTTCACTCCGGACGCTTTATCTGGACACGATTCGTCAGGACCTCCAACAGCCGAAGCTAAGTAGTAACATTAACATGATGCCTTCTAATTGCAGCCGCTGTGCTCGCCTTACGGCGAGGATAGCTGTACTGCAAGCCCAGCTTCAGACGCAATCGTTAGGCAAGGGTAATTTCAGTGTAGGAAAGGATGAAACAGCGTCTGTGCCACCAGTAAGTACAGATAGTAGTATAAATCCCCTGGCACAGTCCCCGCAGCCGGACAACTTTCTCACGGTTTCTGGTAGGAAATGCTGTAGGAACGCTCAACCGGTGTCGCTCATTCAGCAGACAGAAACTTTCAACCGGTTCTCCCCATTAAGCAGCGGGTCGGTGTCAGAGGCCGAGTCTTCTCTGGTCTCTACTCCTCCCGTTACGGGGTCTGAGACGCCGAAGCTTCCCACCATTAGCTCTGACAAATTGAAAACTCTAGTCATTGGCGACTCCATTACCCGCAGTATTAGACTTAAAGCGAATCATCCAGCGATCATACACTGTTTACCCGGGGGCAGGGCTACCGACGTTAAGGCTAATCTGAAGATGGTGCTGGCTAAAGCTAAAACTGGCGAGTGTAGAGAGTATAGAGATATTGTTATCCACGTCGGCACCAACGATGTTAGGATGAAACAGTCAGAGATCACCAAGCGCAACATAGCTTCTGCGTGCATATCAGCTAGAAAGATGTGTCGGCATCGAGTAATTGTCTCTGGCCCCCTCCCAGTTAGGGGGAGTGATGAGCTCTACAGCAGAGTCTCACAACTCAATCGCTGGTTGAAAACTGTTTTCTGCCCCTCCCAAAAGATAGAATTTGTAGATAATTGGCCCTCTTTCTGGGACTCGCCCACAAACAGGACCAAGCCTGACCTGCTGAGGAGTGACGGACTCCATCCTAGCTGGAGGGGTGCTCTCATCTTATCTGCCAACATAGACAGGGCTCTAACTCCTCTAGCTCCACAATGAAATAGGGTGCAGGCCAGGCAGCAGGCTATTAGCCAGCCTGCCAGCATAGTGGAGTCTGCCACTAGCATAGTTAGTGTAGTCAGCTTAGCTATCACCATTGAGACCGTGTCTGTGCCTCGACCTGGGTTGGGCAAAACTAAACATGGCGGTGTTTGCCTTAGCAATCTCACTAGGATAAAGACCACCTCCATTCCTGTCATTACTGAAAGAGATCATGATACCTCACATCTCAAAATAGGGCTACTTAATGTTAGATCCCTTACTTCAAAGGCAATTATAGTCAATGAACTAATCACTGATCATAATCTTGATGTGATTGGCCTGACTGAAACATGGCTTAAGCCTGATGAATTTACTGTGTTAAATGAGGCCTCACCTCCTGGCTACACTAGTGACCATATCCCCCGTGCATCCCGCAAAGGCGGAGGTGTTGCTAACATTTATGATAGCAAATTTCAATTTACAAAAGAAAATGACGTTTTCGTCTTTTGAGCTTCTAGTCATGAAATCTATGCAGCCTACTCAATCACTTTTTATAGCTACTGTTTACAGGCCTCCTGGGCCATATACAGCGTTTCTCACTGAGTTCCCTGAATTCCTATCAGACCTTGTAGTCATTGCAGATAATATTCTAATCTTTGGTGACTTTAATATTCACATGGAAAAGTCCACAGACCCACTCCAAAAGGCTTTTGGAGCCATCATCGACTCAGTGGGTTTTGTCCAACATGTCTCTGGACCCACTCACTCTCACAGTCATACGCTGGACCTAGTTTTGTCCCATGGAATAAATGTTGTGGATCTTAATGTTTTTCCTCATAATCCTGGACTATCAGACCACCATTTTATTACGTTTGCAATTGCAACAAATAATCTGCTCAGACCCCAACCAAGGAACATCAAAAGTCGTGCTATAAATTCACAGACAACACAAAGATTCCTTGATGCCCTCCCAGACTCCCTCTGCCTACCCAAGGACGCCAGAGGACAAAAATCCGTTAACCACCTAACTGAGGATCTCAATTTAACCTTGCGCAATACCCTAGATGCAGTTGCACCCCTAAAAACTAAAAAAATGTCTCATAAGAAACTAGCTCCATGGTACACAGAAAATACCCGAGCTCTGAAGCAAGCTTCCAGAAAATTGGAACGGAAATGGCGCCACACCAAACTGGAAGTCTTCCGACTAGCTTGGAAGGATGGTACCGTGCAGTACCGAAGAGCCCTTACTGCTGCTCGATCGTCCTATTTTTCTAACTTAATTGAGGAAAATAAGAACAATCCGAAATTCCTTTTTGATACTGTGGCAAAGCTAACTAAAAAGCAGCATTCCCCAAGAGAGGATGACTTGCACTTTAGCAGTGATAAATTCATGAACTTCTTTGAGGAAAAGATTATGATTATTAGAAAGCAAATTACGGACTCCTCTTTAAACCTGCGTATTCCTCCAAACCTCAGTTGTCCTGAGTCTGCACAACTCTGCCAGGACCTAGGATCAAGAGAGACGCTCAAGTGTTTTAGTACTATATCTCTTGACACAATGATGAAAATAATCATGGCCTCTAAACCTTCAAGCTGTATACTGGACCCTATTCCAACTAAACTACTGAAAGAGCTGCTTCCTGTGCTTGGCCCTCCTATGTTGAACATAATAAACGGCTCTCTATCCACTGGATGTGTACCAAACTCACTAAAAGTGGCAGTAATAAAGCCTCTCTTGAAAAAGCCAAACCTTGACCCAGAAAATATAAAAAACTATCGGCCTATATCAAATCTTCCATTCCTCTCAAAGATTTTAGAGAAGGCTGTTGCGCAGCAACTCACTGCCTTCCTGAAGACAAACAATGTATACGAAATGCTTCAGTCTGGTTTTAGACCCCATCATAGCACTGAGACGGCACTTGTGAAGGTGGTAAATGACATTTTGATGGCATCGGACCGAGGCTCTGCATCTGTCCTCGTGCTCCTAGACCTTAGTGCTGCTTTTGATACCATCGATCACCACATTCTTTTGGAGAGATTGGAAACCCAAATTGGTCTACACGGACATGTTCTGGCCTGGTTTAGGTCTTATCTGTCGGAAAGATATCAGTTTGTCGCTGTGAATGGTTTGTCCTCTGACAAATCAACTGTACATTTCGGTGTTCCTCAAGGTTCTGTTTTAGGACCACTATTGTTTTCACTATATATTTTACCTCTTGGGGATGTTATTCGAAAACATAATGTAAACTTTCACTGCTATGCGGATGACACACAGCTGTACATTTCAATGAAACACGGTGAAGCACCAAAATTGCCCTCGCTAGAAGCATGTGTTTTCAGACATAAGGAAGTGGATGGCTGCAAACTTTCTACTATTAAACTCGGACAAAACAGAGATGCTTGTTCTAGGTCCCAAGAAACAAAGAGATCTTCTGTTGAATCTGACAATTAATCTTAATGGTTGTACAGTCGTCTCAAATAAAACTGTGAAGGACCTCGGCGTTACTCTGGACCCTGATCTCTCTTTTGAAGAACATATCAAGACCATTTGAGGACAGCTTTTTTCCATCTACGTAACATTGCAAAAATCAGAAACTTTCTGTCCAAAAATGATGCAGAAAAATTAATCCATGCTTTTGTCACTTCTAGGTTAGACTACTGCAATGCTCTATTTTCCGGCTACCCGGATAAAGCACTAAATAAACTTCAGTTAGTGCTAAATACGGCTGCTAGAATCCTGACTAGAACCAAAAAATTTGATCATATTACTCCAGTGCTAGCCTCTCTACACTGGCTTCCTGTCAAAGCAAGGGCTGATTTCAAGGTTTTACTGCTAACCTACAAAGCATTACATGGGCTTGCTCCTACCTACCTCTCTGATTTGGTCCTGCCGTACATACCTATACGTACGCTACGGTCACAAGAGCAGGCCTCCTAATTGTCCCTAGAATTTCTAAGCAAACAGCTGGAGGCAGGGCTTTCTCCTATAGAGCTCCATTTTTATGGAACGGTCTGCCTACCCATGTCAGAGACGCAAACTCGGTCTCAACCTTTAAGTCTTTACTGAAGACTCATCTCTTCAGTGGGTCATATGATTGAGTGTAGTCTGGCCCAGGAGTGGGAAGGTGAACGGAAAGGCTCTGGAGCAACGAACCGCCCTTGCTGTCTCTGCCTGGCCGGTTCCCCTTTTTCCACTGGGATTCTCTGCCTCTAACCCTGTTACGGGGCTGAGTCACTGGCTTGCTGGGGCTCTCTCGTGCCGTCCCTGGGGGTGCGTCACCTGGGTGGGTTGATTCACTGTTGTGGTCGGCCTGTCTGGGTTTCCCCCTTTGGGTTGTACCGTGTCGGAGATCTTTGTGGGCTATACTCGGCCTTGTCTCAGGATGGTAAGTTGGTGGTTGTAGATTTCCCTCTAGTGGTGTGGGGGCTGTGCTTTGGCAAAGTGGGTGGGGTTATATCCTTCCTGTTTGGCCCTGTCCGGGGTGTCCTCGGATGGGGCCACAGTGTCTCCTGACCCCTCCTGTCTCAGCCTCCAGTATTTATGCTGCAGTAGTTTATGTGTCGGGGGCTAGGGTCAGTTTGTTTATCTGGAGTACTTCTCTGTCCTATTCGGTGTCCTGTGTAAATCTAAGTGTGCGTTCTCTAATTCTCTCCTTCTCTCCTTCTTTCTCTCTCTCGGAGGACCTGAGCCCTAGAACCATGCCCCAGGACTACCTGACATGATGACTCCTTGCTGTCCCCAGTCCACCTGGCCATGCTGCTGCTCCAGTTTCAACTGGCCTGGGCCCTAGGACCATGTCCCAGGACTACCTGACATGAGGACTCCTTGCTGTCCCCAGTCCACCTGGCCATGCTCCTGCTCCAGTTTCAACTGTTCTGCCTTGCTATTATTCAACCATGCTGGTCATTTATGAACATTTGAACATCTTGGCCACGTTCTGTTATAATCTCCACCCGGCACAGCCAGAAGAGGACTGGCCACCCCACATATGCTCTCTCTAATTCTCTCTTTCTTTCTCTCTCTCGGAGGACCTGAGCCCTAGGACCGTGCCCCAGGACTACCTGACATGATGGCTCCTTGCTGTCCCCAGTCCACCTGACTGTGCTGCTGCTCAGTTTCAACTGTTCTGCCTTATTATTTTTGACCATGCTGGTCATTTATGAACATTTGAACATCTTGGTCATTTTCTGTTATAATCT
>NW_025758113.1:0-5294 GCF_021184085.1 Oncorhynchus gorbuscha | reverse complement strand
CTGTCATGTTTTGTCTTAGATTGTCTTGTCATTTTGCTTTTCCCTCTGTTCATTTTCCCCTGCTGGTCTTTTTAGGTTCGTTCCCCTTTTCTCTCTCCCTTCCTCTCTCTCTTCTCTCTATCGTTCCGTTCCTGCTCCCAGCTGTTCCTATTCCCCTAATCAATCATTTAGTCTTCCCACACCTGTTCCCGATCCTTTTCCCTGATTAGAGTCCCTATTTCTCTCCTTGTTTTCCGTTCCTGCCCTGTCGGATCCTTGTCTATTGTTCACCGTGCTGTGTCTATGTATCGCCCTGTCGTGTCGTGTTTCCCTCAGATGCTGCGTGGTGAGCAGGTGTCTGAGTCTGCTACGTTCAAGTGCCTTCCCGAGGCAACCTGCAGTTCTTGATCAAGTCTCCAGTCTGTTCTCGTCATTACGAGTAGAATTATGCCTTTTGATTGTAAAGTTACTTTACTGGATTAAAGACTCTGTTTTCGCCAAGTCGCTTTTGGGTCCTCATTCACCTGCATAACAGAAGGATCCGACCAAAGAATGGACCCAGCGACTACAGATGCTCGTAACACTGCCGTCGAGATCCAAGGAGCCATGCTCGGCAGACACGAGCAGGAATTGTCTGCTGCTCGCCATGCCGTGGAGAACCTGGCCGCTCAGGTTTCCGACCTCTCTGGACAGTTCCAGAGTCTTCGTCTCGTGCCACCTGTTACTTCCTGGCCTGCCGAGCCTCCGGAACCTAGGGTTAATAACCCACCTTGCTACTCCGGGCAGCCCACGGAGTGCCGCTCCTTTCTCACACAGTGTGATATTGTGTTCTCTCTCCAACCCAACAC
Organism: Oncorhynchus gorbuscha; assembly: GCF_021184085.1. NCBI lineage: Eukaryota > Metazoa > Chordata > Actinopteri > Salmoniformes > Salmonidae > Oncorhynchus > Oncorhynchus gorbuscha. Next base: position 4,467 of record NW_025758113.1, on the reverse strand, counting down.
ATACTCTAGCGAGAGAGCTCGGGTTGCTTACGTCATTTCACTCCTTACTGGCCGGGCTCGAGAGTGGGGCACAGCTATCTGGGAGGCAAGGGCTGATTGTTCAAACAATTACCAGAACTTTAAAGAGGAGATGATTCGAGTTTTTGACCGTTCAGTTTTTGGTAGGAGGCTTCTAGGGCCCTGGCTTCCCTATGCCAAGGTGATCGATCCATAACGGATTACTCTATAGAGTTTCGCACTCTTGCTGCCTCTAGTGACTGGAACGAGCCGGCGCTGCTCGCTCGTTTTCTGGAGGGACTCCACGCAGTGGTCAAAGATGAGATTCTCTCTCGGGAGGTTCCTTCCAGTGTGGACTCTTTGATTGCTCTCGCCATCCGCATAGAACGACGGGTAGATCTTCGTCACCAAGCTCGTGGAAGAGAGCTCGCGTCAACGGTGTTTCCCTGCTCCGCATCGCAACCATCTCCCTCCTCTGGCTCAGAGACTGAGCCCATGCAGCTGGGAGGTATTCGCATCTCGACCAAGGAGAGGGAACGGAGGATCACCAACCGCCTGTGCCTCTATTGCGGATTTGATGGACATTTTGTCAATTCATGTCCAGTAAAAGGCCAGAGCTCATCAGTAAGCGGAGGGCTACTGGTGAGCGCTACTACTCAGGTCTCTTCATCTAGATCCTGTACTACTATGTCGGTCCATCTACGCTGGACCGGTTCGGGTGCTACATGCAGTGCCTTGATTGACTCTGGGGCTGAGGGTTGTTTCATGGACGAAGCATGGGCTCGGAAACATGACATTCCTTTCAGACAGTTAGACAAGCCTACGCCCATGTTTGCCTTAGATGGTAGTCATCTTCCCAGTATCAGATTTGAGACACTACCTTTAACTCTCACAGTATCTGGTAACCACAGTGAGACTATTTCTTTTTTGATTTTTCGTTCACCTTTTACACCTGTTGTTTTGGGTCATCCCTGGCTAGTATGTCATAATCCTTCTATTAATTGGTCTAGTAATTCTATCCTATCCTGGAACGTTTCTTGTCATGTGAAGTGTTTAATGTCTGCCATCCCTCCCATTTCTTCTGTTCCCACTTCTCAGGAGGAACCTGGCGATTTGACAGGAGTGCCGGAGGAATATCATGATCTGCGCACGGTCTTCAGTCGGTCCCGAGCCAACTCCCTTCCTCCTCACCGGTCGTATGATTGTAGTATTGATCTCCTTCCGGGGACCACTCCTCCTCGGGGTAGACTATACTCTCTGTCGGCTCCCGAACGTAAGGCTCTCGAGGATTATTTATCTGTGTCTCTTGACGCCGGTACCATAGTGCCTTCTTCCTCTCCGGCCGGGGCGGGGTTCTTTTTTGTTAAGAAGAAGGACGGTACTCTGCGCCCTGCGTGGATTATCGAGGGCTGAATGACATAACGGTTAAGAATCGTTATCCGCTTCCCCTTATGTCATCAGCCTTCGAGATTCTGCAGGGAGCCAGGTGCTTTACTAAGTTGGACCTTCGTAACGCTTACCATCTCGTGCGCATCAGAGAGGGGGACGAGTGGAAAACGGCGTTTAACACTCCGTTAGGGCATTTTGAGTACCGGGTTCTGCCGTTTGGTCTCGCCAATGCGCCAGCTGTTTTTCAGGCATTAGTTAATGATGTTCTGAGAGACATGCTGAACATCTTTGTTTTTGTCTATCTTGACGATATCCTGATTTTTTCACCGTCACTCGAGATTCATGTTCAGCACGTTCGACGTGTTCTACAGCGCCTTTTAGAGAATTGTCTCTACGTGAAGGCTGAGAAGTGCTCTTTTCATGTCTCCTCCGTTACTTTTCTCGGTTCCGTTATTTCCGCTGAAGGCATTCAGATGGATTCCGCTAAGGTCCAAGCTGTCAGTGATTGGCCCGTTCCAAGGTCACGTGTCGAGTTGCAGCGCTTTTTAGGTTTCGCTAATTTCTATCGGCGTTTCATTCGTAATTTCGGTCAAGTTGCTGCCCCTCTCACAGCTCTTACTTCTGTCAAGACGTGTTTTAAGTGGTCCGGTTCCGCCCAGGAGCTTTTGATCTTCTAAAAGAACGTTTTACGTCCGCTCCTATCCTCGTTACTCCTGACGTCACTAGACAATTCATTGTCGAGGTTGGCGCTTCAGAGGTAGGCGTGGGAGCCATTCTATCCCAGCGCTTCCAGTCTGACGATAAGGTTCATCCTTGCGCTTATTTTTCTCATCGCCTGTCGCCATCTGAACGCAACTATGATGTGGGTAACCGCTGAACTGCTCGCCATCCGCTTAGCCCTAGGCGAATGGCGACAGTGGTTGGAGGGGCGACCGTTCCTTTTGTCGTTTGGACAGACCATAAGAACCTTGAGTACATCCGTTCTGCCAAACGACTTAATGCCCGTCAAGCTCGTTGGGCGTTGTTTTTCGCTCGTTTCGAGTTTGTGATTTCTTACCGTCCGGGTAGCAAGAACACCAAGCCTGATGCCTTATCCCGTCTGTTTAGTTCTTCTGTGGCTTCTACTAATCCCGAGGGGATTCTTCCTTATGGGCGTGTTGTCGGGTTGACAGTCTGGGGAATTGAAAGACAGGTTAAGCAAGCACTCACGCACACTGCGTCGCCGCGTGCTTGTCCTAGTAACCTCCTTTTCGTTCCTGTTTCCACTCGTCTGGCTGTTCTTCAGTGGGCTCACTCTGCCAAGTTAGCTGGTCATCCCGGTGTTCGAGGCACTCTTGCGTCTATTCGCCAGCGCTTTTGGTGGCCGACTCAGGAGCGTGACACGCGCCGTTTCGTGGCTGCTTGTTCGGACTGCGCGCAGACTAAGTCGGGTAACTCTCCTCCTGCCGGTCGTCTCAGACCGCTCCCCATTCCTTCTCGACCATGGTCTCACATCGCCCTAGACTTCATTACCGGTCTGCCTTTGTCTGCGGGGAAGACTGTGATTCTTACGGTTGTCGATAGGTTCTCTAAGGCGGCACATTTCATTCCCCTCGCTAAACTTCCTTCCGCTAAGGAGACGGCACAAATCATCATCGAGAATGTGTTCAGAATTCATGGCCTCCCGTTAGACGCCGTTTCAGACAGAGGCCCGCAATTCACGTCACAGTTTTGGAGGGAGTTCTGTCGTTTGATTGGTGCGTCCGTCAGTCTCTCTTCCGGGTTTCATCCCCAGTCTAACGGTCAAGCAGAGAGGGCCAATCAGACGATTGGTCGCATACTACGCAGCCTTTCTTTCAGAAACCCTGCGTCTTGGGCAGAACAGCTCCCCTGGGCAGAATACGCTACAACTCGCTTCCTTCGTCTGCTACCGGGTTATCTCCGTTTCTAGAGTAGTCTGGGTTACCAGCCTCCTCTGTTCTCATCCCAGCTTGCCGAGTCCAGCGTTCCCTCCGCTCAAGCGTTTGTCCAACGTTGTGAGCGCACCTGGAGGAGGGTGAGGTCTGCACTTTGCCGTTACAGGGCACAGACTGTGAGAGCCGCCAATAAACGCAGGATTAAGAGTCCAAGGTATTGTTGCGGCCAGAGAGTGTGGCTTTCCACTCGCAACCTTCCTCTTACGACAGCTTCTCGTAAGTTGACTCCGCGGTTCATTGGTCCGTTCCGTGTCTCCCAGGTCGTCAATCCTGTCGCTGTGCGACTAGCTTCTTCCGCGACATCTTCGTCGCGTCCATCCTGTCTTCCATGTCTCCTGTGTCAAGCCCTTTCTTCGCACCCCCGTTCGTCTTCCCTCCCCCTCCCGTCCTTGTCGAGAGCGCACCTATTTACAAGGTACGTAGGATCATGGACATGCGTTCTCGGGGACGGGGTCACCAATACTTAGTGGATTGGGAGGGTTACGGTCCTGAGGAGAGGAGTTGGGTTCCGTCTCGGGACGTGCTGGACCGTTCAGCTTATTGATGATTTCCTCCGTTGCCGCCAGGATTCCTCCTCGAGTGCGCCAGGAGGCGCTCGGTGAGTGGGGGGTACTGTCATGTTTTGTCTTAGATTGTCTTGTCATTTTGCTTTTCCCTCTGTTCATTTTCCCCTGCTGGTCTTTTTAGGTTCGTTCCCCTTTTCTCTCTCCCTTCCTCTCTCTCTTCTCTCTATCGTTCCGTTCCTGCTCCCAGCTGTTCCTATTCCCCTAATCAATCATTTAGTCTTCCCACACCTGTTCCCGATCCTTTTCCCTGATTAGAGTCCCTATTTCTCTCCTTGTTTTCCGTTCCTGCCCTGTCGGATCCTTGTCTATTGTTCACCGTGCTGTGTCTATGTATCGCCCTGTCGTGTCGTGTTTCCCTCAGATGCTGCGTGGTGAGCAGGTGTCTGAGTCTGCTACGTTCAAGTGCCTTCCCGAGGCAACCTGCAGTTCTTGATCAAGTCTCCAGTCTGTTCTCGTCATTATGAGTAGAATTATGCCTTTTGATTGTAAAGTTACTTTACTGGATTAAAGACTCTGTTTTCGCCAAGTCGCTTTTGGGTCCTCATTCACCTGCATAACAC
>NW_025758112.1:0-5294 GCF_021184085.1 Oncorhynchus gorbuscha | reverse complement strand
GAGTTTATTAATGCTCAAAACCGAATAACTGAAATCCTCTAGATAGTAGAGGAAAACAACTGGAGAAGCGGCCACAGACTGCAGGTCGCCGGGTAGGCGCAGGCCGTAGTCAGCTGAGACACCTGCTCACACGCAGCGTCTGAAGAAGGCACAAAACACGACAGGACAGGGTGATACACAATCACGGCAAAAAACACGACAGGACAGGGCGAAAGCAATTACAGCATGGAATACAAAACAAGGAACCGACGGAACAGGAACGGATCACAAAGGAATAAATAGGAGTCTAATCAGGGGAAAGGATCGGGAACAGGTGTGGAAAGACTAAATGATGATTAGGGGAATAGGAACAGCTGGGAGCAGGAACGGAACGACAGAGAAGAGAGAGCGAGAGAGTGAGAGAGGGAGGGGAGAGAAGGATAGAACCAAACAAGACCAGCAGGGAAACGAATAGCATGGGGAGCACAGGGACAAGACATGACAATGAATGACAAACATGACAGTACCCCCCCACTCACGGCGCCTCCTGGCGCACTCGAGGAGGAATCCTGCGGCAACGGAGGAAATCATCGATGGCGAGGCACGGTCCAGCACGTCCCGAGACGGAACCCAACTCCTCTCCTCAGGACCGTAACCCTCCCAATCCACTAGGTATTGGTGACCCCGTCCCCGAACGCATGTCCATAATTTTATGTACCTTGTAAATAGGTGCGCTCTCGACAGGACGGGAGGGGGGGAGGGAAGACGAACGGGGGTGCGAAGAAAGGGCTTAACACAGGAGACATGGAAGACAGGATGGACGAGCGAAGATGTCGCGGAAGAAGCAATCGCACAGCGGCAGGATTGACGACCTGGGAGACACGGAACGGACCAATGAACCGCGGAGTCAACTTACGAGAAGCTGTCGTAAGAGGAAGGTTGCGAGTGGAAAGCCACACTCTCTGGCCGCAGCAATACCTTGGACTCTTAATCCTGCGTTTATTGGCGGCTCTCACCGTCTGTGCCCTGTAACGGCAAAGTGCAGACCTCACCCTCCTCCAGGTGCGCTCACAACGTTGGACAAACGCTTGAGGCGGAGGGGCGCTGGACTCGGCAAGCTGGGATGAGAACAGAGGAGGCTGGTAACCCAGACTACTCTGAAACGGAGATAACCCGGTAGCAGACGAAGGAAGCGAATTGTGGCGTATTCTGCCCAGGGGAGCTGTTCTGCCCAAGACGCAGGGTTCCTGAAAGAAAGGCTGCGTAGTATGCGACCAATCGTCTGATTGGCCCTCTCTGCTTGACCGTTAGACTGGGGATGAAACCCGGAAGAGAGCTGACGGACGCACCAATCAAGCGACAGAACTCCCTCCAAAACTGTGACGTGAATTGCGGACCTCTGTCTGAAACGGCGTCTAGCAGGAGGCCATGAATTCTGAATACATTCTCAATAATGATTTGTGCCGTCTCCTTAGCGGAAGGAAGTTTAGCGAGGGGAATGAAATGTGCCGCCTTAGAGAACCTATCGACAACCGTCAGAATCACAGTCTTCCCCGCAGACAAAGGCAGACCGGTAATGAAGTCTAAGGCAATGTGAGACCATGGTCGAGAAGGAATGGGAGCGGTCTGAGACGACCGGCAGGAGAGAGTTACCCGACTTAGTCTGCGCGCAGTCCGAACAGGCAGCCACGAAACGGCGCGTGTCACGCTCCTGAGTCGGCCACCAAAGCGCTGGCGAATAGACGCAAGAGTGCCTCGAACACCGGGATGACCCGCTAACTTGGCAGAGTGAGCCCACTGAAGAACAGCCAGGCGAGTGGAAACAGGAACGAAAAGGAGGTTACTAGGACAAGCGCGCGGCGACGCAGTGTGCGTGAGTGCTAGCAACCTGTCTTTCAATTCCCCAGACTGTTAACCCGACAACACGCCCATAAGGAAGAATCCCCTCGGGATCAGTAGAAGCCACAGAAGAACTAAACAGACGGGATAAGGCATCAGGCTTGGTGTTCTTGCTACCCGGACGGTAAGAAATCACAAACTCGAAACGAGCGAAAAACAACGCCCAACGAGCTTGGCGGGCATTAAGTCGTTTGGCAGAACGGATGTACTCAAGGTTCTTATGGTCTGTCCAAACGACAAAGGAACGGTCGCCCCCTCCAACCACTGTCGCCATTCGCCTAGGGCTAAGCGGATGGCGAGCAGTTCACGGTTACCCACATCATAGTTGCGCTCAGATGGCGACAGGCGATGAGAAAAATAGCGCAAGGATGAACCTTATCGTCAGACTGGGAGCGCTGGGATAGAATGGCTCCCACGCCTACCTCTGAAGCGTCAACCTCGACAATGAATGTCTAGTGACGTCAGGAGTAACGAGGATAGGAGCGGACGTAAAACGTTCTTTTAGAAGATCAAAAGCTCCCTGGGCGGAACCGGACCACTTAAAACACGTCTTGACAGAAGTAAGAGCTGTGAGAGGGCAGCAACTTGACCGAAATTACGAATGAAACGCCGATAGAAATTAGCGAAACCTAGAAGCGCTGCAACTCGACACGTGACCTTGGAGCGGGCCAATCACTGACAGCTTGGACCTTAGCGGAATCCATCTGAATGCCTTCAGCGGAAATAACGGAACCGAGAAAAGTAACGGAGGAGACATGAAAGAGCACTTCTCAGCCTTTACGTAGAGACAATTCTCTAAAGGCGCTGTAGAACACGTCGAACGTGCTGAACATGAATCTCGAGTGACGGAGAAAAAATCAGGATATCGTCAAGATAGACAAAAACAAAAATGTTCAGCATGTCTCTCAGAACATCATTAACTAATGCCTGAAAAACAGCTGGCGCATTGGCGAGACCGAGCGGCAGAACCCGGTACTCAAAATGCCCTAACGGAGTATTAAACGCCGTTTTCCACTCGTCCCCCTCTCTGATGCGCACGAGATGGTAAGCGTTACGAAGGTCCAACTTAGTAAAGCACCTGGCTCCCTGCAGAATCTCGAAGGCTGATGACATAAGGGGAAGCGGATAACGATTCTTAACCGTTATGTCATTCAGCCCTCGATAATCACGCAGGGGCGCAGAGTACCGTCCTTCTTCTTAACAAAAGAACCCCGCCCGGCCGGAGAGGAAGAAGGCACTATGGTACCGGCGTCAAGAGACACAGACAAATAATCCTCGAGAGCCTTACGTTCGGGAGCCGACAGAGAGTATAGTCTACCTCGAGGAGGAGTGGTCCCGGAAGGAGATCAATACTACAATCATACGACCGGTGAGGAGGAAGGGAGTTGGCTCGGGACCGACTGAAGACCGTGCGCAGATCATGATATTCCTCCGGCACTCCTGTCAAATCGCCAGGTTCCTCCTGAGAAGTAGGGACAGAAGAAATGGGAGGGATGGCAGACATTAAACACTTCACATGACAAGAAACGTTCCAGGATAGGATAGAATTACTAGACCAATTAATAGAAGGATTATGACATACAAGCCAGGGTGACCCAAAACAACAGGTGTAAACGGTGAACGGAAAATCAAAAAGACATAGTCTCACTGTGGTTACCAGATACTGTGAGAGTTAAAGGTAGTGTCTCAAATTTGATACTGGGAAGATGACTACCATCTAAGGCAAACATGGGCGTAGGCCTGTCTAACGGTCTGAAAGGAATGTTATGTTTCCGAGCCCATGCTTCGTCCATGAAACAACCCTCAGCCCCAGAGTCAATCAAAGCACTGCATGTAGCACCGAACCGGTCCAGCGTAGATGGACCGACATAAATAGTACAAGATCTAGATGAAGGGACCTGAGTAGTAGCGCTCACCAGTAGCCCTCCGCTTACTGATGGGCTCTGGCCTCTTACTGGACATGAAATAACAAAATGTCCAGCAACTCCGCAATAGAGGCACAGGCGGTTGGTGATCCTCTGTTCCCTCTCCTTATTCGAGATGCGAATCCTCCCAGCTGCATGGGCTCAGTCTCAAAGCCAGAGGGAGATGGTTGCGATGCGGAGCAGGGAAACACCGTTGATGCGAGCTCTCTTCCACGAGCCCGGTGACGAAGATCTACCCGTCGTTCTATGCGGATGGCGAGAGCAATCAAGGAGTCCACATCTGAAGGAACCTCCCGGAGAGAATCTCATCCTTAACCACTGCGTGGAGTCCCTCCAGAAAACGAGCGAGCAGCGCCGGCTCGTTCCACTCACTAGAGGCAGCAAGAGTGCGAAACTCAATGGAATAATCCGTTATGGACCGTTCACCTTGGCATAAGGAAGCCAGGGCCCTAGAAGCCTCCTCACCAAAAACTGAACGGTCAAAAACCCGAATCATCTCCTCTTTAAAGTTCTGGAATCTGTTAGAGCAATCAGCCCTTGCCTCCCAGATAGCTGTGCCCCATTCTCGAGCCCGGCCAGTAAGGAGTGAAATGGCGAAAGCAACCCGAGCTCTCTCTCTAGAAGTATGTGTGGGGTTGGAGAGAGAACACAATCTCACACTGCGTGAAAGGAGCGGCACTCAGTGGGCTGCCCGGAGTAGCAAGGTGGGTTATTAACCCTGGGTTCAGGAGGCTCGGCAGGCCAGGGAGTAACAGGTGGCACGAGGCGTAGACTCTGGAACTGTCCAGAGAGTCGGAAACCTGAGCGGCCAGGTTCTCCACGGCATGGCGAGCAGCAGACAATTCCTGCTCGTGTCTGCCGAGCATGGCTCCTTGGATCTCGACGGCAGTGTAACGAGCGTCTGAAGTCGCTGGGTCCATTCTTTGGTCGGTTCCTTCTGTTATGCAGGTGAAGGAGGACCCAAACGCGACTTAACAGAAACAGAGTTTATTAATGCTCAAAACCGAATAACTGAAATCCTCTAGATAGTAGAGGGAAAACAACTGGAGAAGCGGCCACAGACTGCAGGTCGCTTCGGGTGGCGCAGGCCGTAGTCAACTGAGACACCTGCTCACACGCAGCGTCTGAAGAAGGCACAAAACACGACAGGACAGGGTGATACACAATCACGGCAAAAAACACGACAGGACAGGGCGAAACGCAATTACAGCATGGAATACAAAACAAGGAACCGACGGAACAGGAACGGATCACAAAGGAATAAATAGGGAGTCTAATCAGGGGAAAGGATCGGGAACAGGTGTGGAAAGACTAAATGATGATTAGGGGAATAGGAACAGCTGGGAGCAGGAACGGAACGACAGAGAGAAGAGAGCGAGAGAGTGAGAGAGGGGAGGGGAGAGAGAAGGATAGAACCAAACAAGACCAGCAGAGGAAACGAATAGCATGGGGAGCACAGGGACAAGACATGACAATGAATGACAAACATGA
>NW_025758111.1:0-5294 GCF_021184085.1 Oncorhynchus gorbuscha | reverse complement strand
TGTCATGTTTGTCATTTATTGTCATGTCTTGTCCCTGTGCTCCCCATGCTATTCGTTTCCCTCTGCTGGTCTTGTTTGGTTCTATCCCTCTCTCTCCCCTCCCTCTTTCACTCTCTCGCTCTCTCTTCTCTCTGTCGTTCCGTTCCTGCTCCCAGCTGTTCCTATTCCCCTAATCATCATTTAGTCTTCCCACACCTGTTCCCGATCCTTTCCCCTGATTAGACTCCCTATTTATTCCTTTGTGATCCGTTCCTGTTCCATCGGTTCCTTGTTTTGTATTCCATGCTGTAATTGCGTTTCGCCCTGTCCTGTCGTGTTTTTGCCGTGATTGTGTATCACCCTGTCCTGTCGTGTTTTGTGCCTTCTTCAGACGCTGCGTGTGAGCAGGTGTCTCAGTTGACTACGGCCTGCGCCTACCCGAAGCGACCTGCAGTCTGTGGCCGCTTCTCCAGTTGTTTTCCCTCTACTATCTAGAGGATTTCAGTTATTCGGTTTTGAGCATTAATAAACTCTGTTTCTGTTAAGTCGCGTTTGGGTCCTCCTTCACCTGCATAACAGAAGGAACCGATCAAAGAATGGACCCAGCGACTTCTGACGCTCGTTACACTGCCGTCGAGATCCAAGGAGCCATGCTCGGCAGACACGAGCAGGAATTGTCCGCTGCTCGCCAGGCCGTGGAAAACCTGGCTGCTCAGGTTTCCGACCTCTCTGGACAGTTCCAGAGTCTACGTCTCGTGCCACCTGTTACTTCCTGGCCTGCCGAGCCTCCAGAACCTAGGGTTAATAACCCACCTTGCTACTCCGGGCAGCCCACTGAGTGCCGCTCCTTTCTCACGCAGTGTGAGATTGTGTTCTCTCTCCAACCCAACACATACTCTAGAGAGAGAGCTCGGGTTGCTTACGCCATCTCACTCCTCACTGGCCGGGCTCGAGAATGGGGCACAGCTATCTGGGAGGCAAGGGCTGTTTGCTCTAACGATTTCCAGAACTTTAAAGAGGAGATGATTCGGGTTTTTGACCGTTCAGTTTTTGGTGGGGAGGCTTCTAGGGCCCTGGCTTCCTTATGCCAAGGTGAACGGTCCATAACGGATTATTCCATTGAGTTTCGCACTCTTGCTGCCTCTAGTGAGTGGAACGAGCCGGCGCTGCTCGCTCGTTTTCTGGAGGGACTCCACGCTATGGTTAAGGATGAGATTCTCTCCCGGGAGGTTCCTTCAGATGTGGACTCTTTGATTGCTCTCGCCATCCGCATAGAACGACGGGTAGATCTTCGTCACCGGGCTCGTGGAAGAGAGCTCGCATCAACGGTGTTTCCCTGCTCCGCATCGCAGCCATCTCCCCCTCTGGCTTTGAGACTGAGCCCATGCAGCTGGGAGGGATTCGCATCTCGAAGAAGGAGAGGGAACGGAGGATCACTGAACCGCCTGTGCCTCTATTGTGGAGTTGCTGACATTTCGTTAATTCATGTCCAGTAAAGCCAGAGCTCATCTGTAAGCGGAGGGCTACAGGCAGTTTAACTACCCAAGTCTCTCCATCAAAGTCCTGTACTAGCTTTTGTCGGTCCACCTACGCTTGACCGGTTCGGGCGCTACATGTAGTGCCTTGATAGACTCTGGGGCTGAGGGTTGTTTCATGGACGAAGCATGGGTTCGGAACATGACATTCCTTTCAGAGAGTTAGATAAGCCTACGCCCATGTTCGCCTTAGATGGTAGTCATCTTCCCAGTATCAGATTTGAGACACTACCTTTAACCCTCACAGTATCTGGTAACCACAGGAGACTATTTTTGATTTTCCGTCACCGCTTACACCTGTTGTTTTGGGTCATCCTGGCTAGTATGTCATAATCCTTCTATTAATTGGTCTAGTAATTTATCCTATCCTGAACGTTTCTTGTCATGTGAAGTGTTTAATGTCTGCCATCCCTCCTGCTTCTTCTGTCCCTACTTCTCAGGAGGAACCTGGCCATTTGACAGGAGCCGGAGGAATATCATGATCTGCGCACGGGCCTTCAGTCGGTCCCCAGCCAACTCCCTTCCTCCTCACCGGTCGTATGATTGTAGTATTGATCTCCTTCCGGGGACCACTCCTCCTCGAGGTAGACTATACTCTCTGTCGGCTCCCGAACGTAAGGCTCTCGAGGATTATTTGTCTGTGTCTCTTGACGCCGGTACCATAGTGCCTTCTTCCTCTCCGCCGTGGGCGGGGTTCTTTTGTTAAGAAGAAGGACGGTACTCTGCGCCCTGCGTGATTATCGAGGGCTGAATGACAACGGTTAAGAATCGTTATCCGCTTCCTTATGTCATCAGCCTTCGAGATTCTGCAGGAGCCAGGTGCTTTGACTAAGTTGGACCTTCGTAACGCTTTACCATCTCGCGCATCAGAGAGGGGGGACGAGTGGAAAACGGCGTTTAATACCCGTTAGGCATTTTGAGTACCGGGTTCTGCCGTTCGGTCCCGCCAATGCGCCAGCTGTTTTTCAGGTGCATTAGTTAATGATGTTCTGAGAGACATGCTGAACATTTTCGTTTTTGTCTATCTTGACGATATCCTGATTTTTTCTCCGTCACTGAGATTCATGTTCAGCACGCTCGACGTGTTCTACAGCGCCTTTAGAGAATTGTCTCTACGTAAAGGCTGAGAAGTGCTCTTTTCATGTCTCCTCCGTTACTTTTCTCGGTTCCGTTATTTCCGCTGAAGGCATTCAGATGGATTCCGCTAAGGTCCAAGCTGTCAGTGATTGGCCCGTTCCAAGGTCACGTGTCGAGTTGCAGCGCTTTTTAGGTTTCGCTAATTTCTATCGGGCGTTTCATTCGTAATTACGGTCAAGTTGCTGCCCTCTCACAGCTCTTACTTCTGTCAAGACGTGTTTTAAGTGGTCCGGGTTCCGCCCAGGGAGCTTTTGATCTTCTAAAAGAACGCTTTTACGTCCGCTCCTATCTCGTTACTCCTGACGCCACTAGACAATTCATTGTCGAGGTTGACGCTTTCAGAGGTAGGCGTGGGAGCCATTCTATCCCAGCTTCCAGTCTGACGATAAGGTTCATCCTTGCGCTTTATTTTTCTCATCGCTGTCGCCATCTGAGCGCAACTATGATGTGGGTAATCGTGGGGAACTGCCGCCATCCGCTTAGCCCTAGGCGAATGGCGACAGTGGTTGGAGGGGGCGATCAGTTCTTTTTGTCGTTTGGACAGACCATAAGAACCTTGAGTACATCCGTTCTGCCAAACGACTTAATGCCCGTCAAGCTCGTTGGGCGTTGTTTTTCGCTCGTTCGAGTTTGTGATTTCTTACCGTCCGGGTAGCAAGAACACCAAGCCTGATGCCTTATCCCGTCTGTTTAGTTCTTCTGTGGCTTCTACTGATCCCGAGGGATTCTTCCTTATGGGCGTGTTGTCGGGTTAACAGTCTGGGGAATTGAAAGACAGGTTACAAGCACTCACGCACACTGCGTCGCCGCCGCTGTCCTAGTAACCTCCTTTTCGTTCCTGTTTCCACTCGTCTGGCTGTTCTTCAGTGGGCTCACTCTGCCAAGTTAGCGGGTCATCCCGGTGTTCGAGGCACTCTGCGTCTATTCGCCAGCGCTTTTTTGGTGGCCGACTCAGGAGCGTGACACGCGCCGCTTCGTGGCTGCCTGTTCGGACTGCGCGCAGACTAAGTCGGGTAACTCTCCTCCTGCCGGTCGTCTCAGACCGCTCCCCATTCCTTCTCGACCATGGTCTCACATTGCCTTAGACTTCATTACCGGGTCTGCCTTTGTCTGCGGGGAAGACTGTGATTCTGACGGTTGTCGATAGGTTCTCTAAGGCGGCACATTTCATTCCCTCGCTAAACTTCCTTCCGCTAAGGAGAGACGGCACAAATCATTATTGAGAATGTATTCAGAATTCATGGCCTCCCGTTAGACGCCGTTTCAGACAGAGGTCCGCAATTCACGCCACAGTTTTGGAGGGAGTTCTGTCGCTTGATTGCGCGTCCGTCAGTCTCTCTTCCGGTTTCATCCCCAGTCTAACGGCAAGAGAGAGGGCCAATCAGACGATTGGTCGCATACTACGCAGCCTTTCTTTCAGGAACCCTGCGTCTTGGGCAGAACAGCTCCCCTGGGCAGAATACGCCACAATTCGCTTCCTTCGCCTGCTACCGGTTATCTCCGCTTCAGAGTAGTCTGGGTTACCAGCCTCCTCTGTTCTCATCCCAGCTTGCCGAGTCCAGCTTCCTCCGCCTCAAGCCGCGTTTGTCCAACGTTGTGAGCGCACCTGGAGGAGGGTGAGGTCTGCACTTTGCCGTTACAGGGCACAGACGGTGAGAGCGCCAATAAACGCAGGATTAAGAGTCCAAGGTATTGTTGCGGCCAGAGAGTGTGGCTTTCCACTCGCAACCTTCCTCTTACGACAGCTTCTCGTAAGTTGACTCATGGTTCATTGGTCCGTCTCCGTGTCTCCCAGGTCGTCAATCCAGTCGCTGTGCGATTGCTTCTTCCGCGACATCTTCGTCGGCCCCATCCTGTCTTCCATGTCTCCTGTGTTAAGCCCTTTCTTCGCACCCTCCGTTCGTCTTCCCTTCCCCTCCCGTCCTTGTCGAGAGCGCACCTATTTACAAGGTACATAAAATTATGGACATGCGTTCGGGACGGGTCACCAATACCTAGTGGATTGGGAGGGTTACGGTCCTGAGGAGAGGAGTTGGGTTCCGTCTCGGGACGTGCTGGACCGTTCGCTCATCGATGATTTCCTCCGTTGCCGCCAGATTCCTCCTCGAGTGCGCCAGGAGGCGCTCGGTGAGTGGGGGTACTGTCATGTTTGTCATTTATTGTCATGTCTTGTCCCTGTGCTCCCATGCTATTCGTTTCCCTCTGCTGGTCTTGTTTGGTTCTATCCCTCTCTCTCCCCTCCCCTCTCACTCTCTCGCTCTCTCTCTCTCTGTCGTTCCGTTCCTGCTCCCAGCTGTTCCTATTCCCCTAATCATTTTAGTCTTCCCACACCTGTTCCCGATCCTTTCCCCTGATTAGACTCCCTATTTATTCCTTTGTGATCCGTTCCTGTTCCATCGGTTCCTTGTTTTGTATTCCATGCTGTAATTGCGTTTCGCCCTGTCCTGTCGTGTTTTTTGCCGTGATTGTGTATCACCCTGTCCTGTCGTGTTTTGTGCCTTCTTCAGACGCTGCGTGTGAGCAGGTGTCTCAGTTGACTACGGCCTGCGCCTACCCGAGCGACCTGCAGTCTGTGGCCGCTTCTCCAGTTGTTTTTTCCCCTCTACTATCTAGAGGATTTCAGTTATTCGGTTTTGAGCATTA
>NW_025758110.1:0-5295 GCF_021184085.1 Oncorhynchus gorbuscha | reverse complement strand
CAACTATTATTTTAGAGCCATGATTTCTGTGTGTGTGTGTGTGTGTGTGTGCGTGCGTGCGTGCGTGCGTTTGTGTGTGTGTGTGTGTGTGTGTGTGTGTGTGTGTGTGTGTGTGTGTGTGTGTGTGTGTGTGTGTGTGTGTGTGTGTGTGTGTGTGTGTGTGCGTGCGTGCGTGCGTGCGTGCAGTGCGTTGCGTGCGTGCGTGCGTGCGTGCGTGCGTGCGTGCGTGCGTGCGTGCGTGCGTGCGTGCGTGTGTGTGTGTGTGTGTGTGTGTGTGTGTGTGTGTGTGTGTGTGTGTGTGTGTGTGTGTTCGTGTGTGTGTGTGTGTGTGTGTTCGTGTGTGTGCTTGCAAGTAGAAAATAACATGTTGACTCACCTTGTAGGGAAATGTCAATGCTATCCTCTCTTTCATGTTGACGAAACGGTCTATGACTCTGTCATACTGTACAGGCTTTTAGTTTTTGTTGACCTAGGTAGGCTACCTCGCTAAAATGCTTGCCTGCTAGCCTTTCTTTCATGGGCAACGATGAGCCAGCTAGTTAACATTAGCCTACTTTATCTAGCTACAAATTGAACTTCCACCCTCTCAGCTTAGGGGCACAATGTATGAATTTATGGTTGGATCAGGATCCCTGTTATAATCATTGGCCAGTACGGAGAATTAAGTAAAACTACAAGTTCAAATCCATATCTCCATCCATGACTAATTTAGGAAAGACCAATATTAACACTCGCTTAGCCCCAGGTTAAATCTCCCTTAGCCCAGGGCTAAGTAGTAGTGTGATCTCACCTAACAATGCATTCATTAATACAATTGCACAATCAACCAATTTGCCAAATAATTTGTGTCCAAACCTCTGCATTTTATTTTCACCACAATGTCTCTTAACCATTAGCAATACACATTTAAATGTATTTAGCATTTAGCAGAATAAATATTGACTGCATTCCATGAGTGATCACTCTGTAACCCATCATCCATCCTTAATAATGTCGCTCACAGGCACATTCTTTCAGCTTGGTTTCCATTAATAACCAGTCTACGTGACATTGTCAACATTCTTCCCCCAAACAACAGGGTCTGTCAGGCATGCCTGGTTCGCAATCAGGTCATTTAATGTATTTCTACAATTGAAAGTCCTTAACATGTTGATACATGGTTATCCTGTAGTGTGTATGGCCTTTTATCTCTTTGAGTGAAAAGCTCAAGGCAACTTCCCTGAGATCATCAGTGAGGTTATTTATCATGGCATTTTACTTGGGGGCCTGATGACAGCTCTTCACTTCAATTAAGAGTTCAACCTCTTCCCTGGATGACACATTGACTGGTTTGTGCCTTGGAGAAAAGTGAAGGTACATCCAGTCCCATGGAGCTCGCTTGGGCCATGGCTCGCCCAGCCTTCCAAGGTAAAGAGCAGTGGAGATGGCATTTTGGTGAGGTCATCTGGGCAAGACCACGGGAAGCTTGTTGGAATAAGGAGGGTTATCCCAGGCAACTGCACTGACAATCTAAATATGGTGATTATGTATTTGTGAAACTCATCCTCTTTCATTTAATGTAGCCTCTTAATGTTTTATGGCTCCTTGCCAGGACATATTGTTGTTTATTTGTCATTATTGTTTACGTATTTATATTAACATCCCTCCTTCGAAGCCATGGTTCTTTGTTAAGTTTATAGTGACCTCTGCTTTTTGCAGATGTGGATCTGCAACTCAGTCGGTAGCAGTGAATGGCTAATGGTCCGTCCTCAGCTATTTTACGTCCACTTTGCATGGTTCCCTTCCTCCATTTTTCAAACTTTTCCTGAGTTGTGGGTGACAAAGCTTGGAAAGGGTTTCAGAAGAGGCACACAAACGAAGAGTAAGCCCAGATGATAAAATCACTTTGTTCAGGCATGAACACTTTTCGCAAACATGTCTCCCTTCTGCGGGCAGCCACACGGCTGTAAGACAGCGGATTGGCCTTCTTCTCAAAGTTAACCCTTGAGATTTCATACTAACAGAATTTCTGGAAATCCGTACTGCACAGGGACTTGACTCATGTTCCTATGAGTCACCACCAGACAAGGATCAAGACTATGGATGGACATAAATACATCCATCTATAATACTAAATGATCTCTTCTCAGCATTTATGGCATTCAGAGTGTGTTCATACAATGAAAGCAATCGGGTTTAGACCCTGACTCACAGAGAGACTTGTGATGACAAGAAGGTTTAGGTCCTGACTCACAGAGATTGTGATGACAGGAAGGTTTAGGCACTGAGTCACAGAGAGATTGTGATAACAGGAAGGTTTAGGCACTGAGTCACAGATTTGTGATGACAGGAAGGTTTAGGCCCTGACTCATAGACATTGTGATGACAGGAAAGTTTAGGCCCTGACTCATAGAGATTGTGATGACAGGAAGGTTTAGGCCCTGACTCATAGATTGTGATGACAGGAAGGTTTAGGCCCTGACACAGATATTGTGATGACAGAAAGGTTTAGGCCCTGACTCATAGAGATTGTGATGACAGGAAGGTTTAGGCCGTGACTCAGAGATTGTGATGACAGGTAGGTTTAGGCCCTGACTTACAGAGATTGTGATGACAGGAAGGTTTAGGCCCTGACTCAGAGATTGTGATGACAGGAAGGTTTAGGCCCTGACACAGAGATTGTGATGACAGGTAGGTTTAGGCCCTGATTTACAGAGATTGTGATGACAGGAAGGTTTAGGCCCTGACTCAGAGATTGTGATGACAGGTAGGTTTAGGGCCCTGGACTCACAGAGATTGTGATGACAGGAAGGTTTAGGCCCTGACTCATAGACATTGTGATGACAGGAAGGTTTAGGCCCTGACTCATAGAGATTGTGATGACAGGAAGGTTTAGGCCCTGACTCAGAGATTGTGATGACAGGAAGGTTTAGGCCCTGACACAGAGATTGTGATGACAGGAAGGTTTAGGCCCTGACTCATAGAGATTGTGATGACAGGAAGGCTTAGGCCCTGACTCAGAGATTGTGATGACAGGAAGGTTTAGGCCCTGACACAGAGATTGTGATGACAGGTAGGTTTAGGCCCTGACTCACAGAGATTGTGATGACAGGAAGGTTTAGGCCCTGACTCAGAGATTGTCATGACAGGTAGGTTTAGGCCCCCTGACTCACAAAGATTGCATGACAGAAGAGAGTTTATTAATGCTCAAAACCGAATAACTGAAATCCTCTAGATAGTAGAGGGGAAAACAACTGGAGAAGCGGCCACAGACTGCAGGTCGCTTCGGGTAGGCGCAGGCCGTAGTCAACTGAGACACCTGCTCACACGCAGCGTCTGAAGAAGGCACAAACACGACAGGACAGGGTGATACACAATCACGGCAAAAACACGACAGGACAGGGCGAAACGCAATTACAGCATGGAATACAAAACAAGGAACCGACGGAACAGGAACGGATTACAAAGGAATAAATAGGGAATCTAATCAGGGGAAAGGATCGGGAACAGGTGGGAAGACTAAATGATGATTAGGGGAATAGGAACAGCTGGGAGCAGGAACGGAACGACAGAGAGAAGAGAGAGCGAGAGAGTGAGAGAGGGAGGGGAGAGAGAGGGATAGGAGGGAAAGAACCAAATAAGACCAGCAGAGGGAAACGAATAGCATGGGGAGCACAGGGACAAGACATGATAATAAATGACAAACATGACAGTACCCCCCCACTCACCGAGCGCCTCCTGGCGCCCGAGGAGGAACACTGGCAGCAACGGAGGAAATCATAGATCAAACGGTCCAGCACGTCCCCGAGAAAGAACCCAACTCCTCTCCTCAGGACCGTAACGAAAACGATAAAAAGGGAAACTAGGTACTACTCTAAAAAAAAAATGAGAACTAGGGACAGACTGAGACACAGCAAGGGCAGGGACAAGAACAGGAGAGATGCGATGGCAGGGAACAGACTGAGACCCAGCAAGACCAGGAGCAGAAGCAGAAAAAAATTACCAGACTTCTTCTGCGCGCAGTCTGAACACGCAGCCACGAAACGGCGCGTGTCACGCTCCTGAGTCGGCCACCAAAAGCGCTGGCGAATAGACGCAAGAGTGCCTCGAACACCGGGATGACCAGCTAACTTGGCAGAGTGAGCCCACTGAAGAACAGCCAGACGAGTGGAAACAGGAACGAAAAGGAGGTTACTAGGACAGCGCGCGGCGACGCAGTGTGCGTGAGTGCTTGCTTAACCTGTCTTTCAATTCCCCAGACTGTCAACCCGACAACACGCCCATAAGGAAGAATCCTCGAGATCAGTAGAAGCCACAGAAGAACTAAACAGACGGGATAAGGCATCAGGCTTGGTGTTCTGCTACCCGGACGGTAAGAAATCACAAACTCGAAACGAGCGAAAAACAACGCCCAACGAGCTTGACGGGCATTAAGTCGTTTGGCAGAACGGATGTACTCAAGGTTCTTATGGTCTGTCCAAACGACAAAAGGAACGGTCGCCCTCCAACCACTGTCGCCATTCGCCTAGGGCTAAGCGGATGGCGAGCAGTTCACGGTTACCCACATCATAGTTGCGCTCAGATGGCGACAGGCGATGAGAAAATAAGCGCAAGGATGAACCTTATCGTCAGACTGGAAGCGCTGGGATAGAATGGCTCCCACGCCTACCTCTGAAGGCCAACCTCGACAATGAATTGTCTAGTGACGTCAGGAGTAACGAGGATAGGAGCGGACGTAAAACGTTCTTTAGAAGATCAAAAGCTCCCTGGGCGGAACCGACCACTTAAAACACGTCTTGACAGAAGTAAGAGCTGTGAGAGGGGCAGCAACTTGACCGAAATTACGAATGAAACGCCGATAGAAATTAGCGAAACCTAAAAAGCGCTGCAACTCGACACGTGACCTTGAACGGGCCAATCACTGACAGCTTGACCTTAGCGGAATCCATCTGAATGCCTTCAGCGGAAATAACGGGAACCGAGAAAAGTAACGGAGGAGACATGAAAAGAGCACTTCTCAGACTTTACGAGACAAATTCTCTAAAAGGCGCCAGAACACGTCTAACTGCTGAACATGAATCTCGAAAGACGGAGAAAAAAATCAGGATATCACAAGATAGACAAAAGAAGATAAAACTACATGTCTCTCAGAACATCATTAAATTAATGCCTGAAAAACAGCTGGCGCATTACGGAGACCAAACGGCAGAACCCGGTACTTCAAAATGCCCTAACGGGAGTGTTAAACGCCGTTTCCACTGGCCCCTCTCTGATGCGCACGAGATGGTAAGCGTTACGGGTCCAACTTAGTAAAGC
>NW_025758109.1:0-5295 GCF_021184085.1 Oncorhynchus gorbuscha | reverse complement strand
ATTAATGCTCAAAAACCGAATAACTGAAATCCCTCTAGATAGTTGAGGGAAAACAACTGGAGAGCGACCACAGACTGCAGGTCGCTTCGGGTAGCGCAGGCCGTAGTCAACTGAGACACCTGCTCACACGCAGCGTCTGAAGAAGGCACAAAACACGACAGGACAGGGTGATACACAATCACGGCAAAAAACACGACAGGACAGGGCGAAACGCAATACAGCATGGAATACAAAACAAGGAACCGACGGAACAGGGGCGGAACACAAAGGAATAAATAGGGAGTCTAATCAGGGGAAAGGATCGGGAACAGGTGTGGGAATAAATGATGATTAGGGGAATAGGAACAGCTGGGAGCAGGAACGGAACGACAGAGAGAAGAGAGAGCGAGAGAGTGAGAGAGGGAGGGGAGAGAGAGGGATAGAACCAAACAAGACCAGCAGAGGAAACGAATAGCATGGGGAGCACAGGGACAAGACATGACAATGAATGACAAACATGACAGTACCCCCCACTCACCGGCGCCTCCTGGCGCACTCGAGGAGGAATCCTGGCGGCAACGGAGGAAATCATCGATGAGCGAACGGTCCAGCACGTCCCGAGACGGAACCCAACTCCTCTCCTCAGGACCGTAACCCTCCCAATCCACTAGGTATTGGTGACCCCGTCCCGAGAACGCATGTCCATAATTTTATGTACCTTGTAAATAGGTGCGCTCTCGACAAGGACGGGAGGGGGAGGAAGACGAACGGGGTGCGAAGAAAGGGCTTAACACAGGAGACATGGAAGACAGGATGGACGCGACGAAGATGTCGCGGAAGAAGCAGTCGCACAGCGACAGGGATTGACGACCTGGGAGACACGGAACGGACCAATGAACCGCGGAGTCAACTTACGAGAAGCTGTCGTAAGAGGAAGGTTGCGAGTGGAAAGCCACACTCTCTGGCCGCAACAATACCTTGGACTCTTAATCCTGCGTTTATTGGCGGCTCTCACCGTCTGTGCCCTGTAACGGCAAAGTGCAGACCTCACCCTCCTCCAGGTGCGCTCACAACGTTGGACAAACGCTTGAGCGGAGGGAGCTGGACTCGGCAAGCTGGGATGAGAACAGAGGAGGCTGGTAACCCAGACTACTCTGAAACGGAGATAACCCGGTAGCAGACGAAGGAAGCGAAGAGCGTATTCTGCCCAGGGGAGCTGTTCTGCCCAAGACGCAGGGTTCCTGAAAGAAAGGCTGCGTAGTATGCGACCAATCGTCTGATTGGCCCTCTCTGCTTGACCGTTAGACTGGGGATGAAACCCGGAAGAGAGACTGACGGACGCACCAATCAAGCGACAGAACTCCCTCCAAAACTGTGACGTGAATTGCGGACCTCTGTCTGAAACGGCGTCTAACGGGAGCCATGAATTCTGAATACATTCTCAATAATGATTTGTGCCGTCTCCTTAGCGGAAGGAAGTTTAGCGAGGGAATGAAATGTGCCGCCTTAGAGAACCTATCGACAACCGTCAGAATCACAGTCTTCCCCGCAGACAAAGGCAGACCGGTAATGAAGTCTAAGGCAATGTGAGACCATGGTCGAGAAGGAATGGGGAGCGGTCTGAGACGACCGGCAGGAGGAGAGTTACCCGACTTAGTCTGCGCGCAGTCCGAACAGGCAGCCACGAAGCGGGCGCGTGTCACGCTCCTGAGTCGGCCACCAAAAGCGCTGGCGAATAGACGCAAGAGTGCCTCGAACACCGGGATGACCCGCTAACTTGGCAGAGTGAGCCCACTGAAGAACAGCCAGACGAGTGGAAACAGGAACGAAAGGAGGTTACTAGGACAAGCGCGCGGCGACGCAGTGTGCGTGAGTGCTTGCTTAACCTGTCTTTCAATTCCCCAGACTGTTAACCCGACAACACGCCCATAAGGAAGAATCCCTCGGGATCAGTAGAAGCCACAGAAGAACTAAACAGACGGGATAAGGCATCAGGCTTGGTGTTCTTGCTACCCGGACGGTAAGAAATCACAAACTCGAAACGAGCGAAAAACAACGCCCAACGAGCTTGACGGGCATTAAGTCGTTTGGCAGAACGGATGTACTCAAGGTTCTTATGGTCTGTCCAAACGACAAAAAGGAACGTCGCCCCCTCCAACCACTGTCGCCATTCGCCTAGGGCTAAGCGGATGGCGAGCAGTTCACGGTTACCCACATCATAGTTGCGCTCAGATGGCGACAGGCGATGAGAAAAATAAGCGCAAGGATGAACCTTATCGTCAGACTGGGAGCGCTGGGATAGAATGGCTCCCACGCCTACCTCTGAAGCGTCAACCTCGACAATGAATTGTCTAGTGACGTCAGGAGTAACGAGGATAGGAGCGGACGTAAAACGTTCTTTTAGAAGATCAAAAGCTCCCTGGGCGGAACCGGACCACTTAAAACACGTCTTGACAGAAGTAAGAGCTGTGAGAGGGCAGCAACTTGACCGAAATTACGAATGAAACGCCGATAGAAATTAGCGAAACCTAAGAAGCGCTGCAACTCGACACGTGACCTTGGAGCGGGCCAATCACTGACAGCTTGGACCTTAGCGGAATCCATCTGAATGCCTTCAGCGGAAATAACGGAACCGAGAAAAGTAACGGAGGAGACATGAAAAGAGCACTTCTCAGCCTTTACGTAGAGACAATTCTCTAAAGGCGCTGTAGAACACGTCGAACGTGCTGAACATGAATCTCGAGTGACGGAGAAAAAATCAGGATATCGTCAAGATAGACAAAAACAAAAATGTTCAGCATGTCTCTCAGAACATCATTAACTAATGCCTGAAAAACAGCTGGCGCATTGGCGAGACCGAGCGGCAGAACCCGGTACTCAAAATGCCCTAACGGAGTATTAAACGCCGTTTTCCACTCGTCCCCCTCTCTGATGCGCACGAGATGGTAAGCGTTACGAAGGTCCAACTTAGTAAAGCACCTGGCTCCCTGCAGAATCTCGAAGGCTGATGACATAAGGGGAAGCGGATAACGATTCTTAACCGTTATGTCATTCAGCCCTCGATAATCCACGCAGGGGCGCAGAGTACCGTCCTTCTTCTTAACAAAAAAGAACCCCGCCCGGCCGGAGAAGAAGAAGGCACTATGGTACCGGCGTCAAGAGACACAGACAAATAATCCTCGAGAGCCTTACGTTCGGGAGCCGACAGAGAGTATAGTCTACCTCGAGGAGCGTGGTCCCTGGAAGGAGATCAATACTACAATCATACGACCGGTGAGGAGGAAGGGAGTTGGCTCGGGACCGACTGAAGACCGTGCGCAGATCATGATATTCCTCCGGCACTCCTGTCAAATCGCCAGGTTCCTCCTGAGAAGTAGGGAGAGAAGAAACGGGAGGGATGGCAGACATTAAACACTTCACATGACAAGCGTTCCAGGATAGGATAGAATTACTAGACCAATTAATAGAAGGATTATGACATACTAGCCAGGGATGACCCAAAACAACAGGTGTAAACGGTGAACGGAAAATCAAAAAGAAATAGTCTCACTGTGGTTACCAGATACTGTGAGAGTTAAAGGTAGTGTCTCAAATTTGATACTGGGAAGATGACTACCATCTAAGGCAAACATGGGCGTAGGCCTGTCTAACGGTCTGAAAGGAATGTTATGTTTCCGAGCCCATGCTTCGTCCATGAAACAACCCTCAGCCCCAGAGTCAATCAAAGCACTGCATGTAGCACCGAACCGGTCCAGCGTAGATGGACCGACATAATAATACAAGATCTAGATGAAGGGACCTGAGTAGTAGCGCTCACCAGTAGCCCTCCGCTTACTGATGGGCTCTGGCCTCTTACTGGACATGAAATAACAAAATGTCCAGCCACTCCATAATAGAGGCACAGGCGGTTGGTGATCCTCTGTTCCCTCTCCTTATTCGAGATGCGAATCCCTCCCAGCTGCATGGGCTCAGTCTCAAAGCCAGAGGGAGATGGTTGCGATGCGGAGCAGGGAAACACCGTTGATGCGAGCTCTCTTCCACGAGCCCGGTGACGAAGATCTACCCGTCGTTCTATGCGGATGGCGAGAGCAATCAAGGAGTCCACATCTGAAGGAACCTCCCGGGAGAGAATCTCATCCTTAACCACTGCGTGGAGTCCCTCCAGAAAACGAGCGAGCAGCGCCGGCTCGTTCCACTCACTAGAGGCAGCAAGAGTGCGAAACTCAATGGAATAATCCGTTATGGACCGTTCACCTTGGCATAAGGAAGCCAGGGCCCTAGAAGCCTCCTCACCAAAAACTGAACGGTCAAAAACCCGAATCATCTCCTCTTTAAAGTTCTGGAATCTGTTAGAGCAATCAGCCCTTGCCTCCCAGATAGCTGTGCCCCATTCTCGAGCCCGGCCAGTAAGGAGTGAAATGGCGAAAGCAACCCGAGCTCTCTCTCTAGAGTATGTGTGGGGTTGGAGAGAGAACACAATCTCACACTGCGTGAGAAGGAGCGGCACTCAGTGGGCTGCCCGGAGTAGCAAGGTGGGTTATTAACCCTGGGTTCAGGAGGCTCGGCAGGCCAGGGGAGTAACAGGTGGCACGAGACGTAGACTCTGGAACTGTCCAGAGAGGTCGGAAACCTGAGCGGCCAGGTTCTCCACGGCATGGCGAGCAGCAGACAATTCCTGCTCGTGTCTGCCGAGCATGGCTCCTTGGATCTCGACGGCAGTGTAACGAGCGTCTGAAGTCGCTGGGTCCATTCTTTGGTCGGTTCCTTCTGTTATGCAGGTGAAGGAGGACCCAAACGCGACTTAACAGAAACAGAGTTTATTAATGCTCAAAAACCGAATAACTGAAATCCTCTAGATAGTTGAGGGAAAACAACTGGAGAGCGGCCACAGACTGCAGGTCGCTTCGGGTAGCGCAGGCCGTAGTCAACTGAGACACCTGCTCACACGCAGCGTCTGAAGAAGGCACAAAACACGACAGGACAGGGTGATACACAATCACGGCAAAAAACACGACAGGACAGGGGCGAAACGCAATACAGCATGGAATACAAAACAAGGAACCGACGGAACAGGGACGGAACACAAAGGAATAAATAGGGAGTCTAATCAGGGGAAAGGATCGGGAACAGGTGTGGGAATTAAATGATGATTAGGGAATAGGAACAGCTGGGAGCAGGAACGGAACGACAGAGAGAAGAGAGCGAGAGAGTGAGAGAGGGAGGGGAGAGAGGGATAGAACCAAACAAGACCAGCAGAGGGAAACGAATAGCATGGGGAGCACAGGGACAAGACATGACAATGAATGACAAACATGA
>NW_025758108.1:0-5296 GCF_021184085.1 Oncorhynchus gorbuscha | reverse complement strand
TCATGTTTGTCATTCATTGTCATGTCTTGTCCCTGTGCTCCCCATGCTATTCGTTTCCCTCTGCTGGTCTTGTTTGGTTCTATCCCTCTCTCTCCCCTCCCTCTCTCACTCTCTCGCTCTCTCTTTCTCTCTGTCGTTCCGTTCCTGCTCCCAGCTGTTCCTATTCCCCTAATCATCATTTAATTCCCACACCTGTTCCCGATCCTTTCCCCTGATTAGACTCCCTATTTATTCCTTTGTGTTCCGTCCCTGTTCCGTCGGTTCCTTGTTTTGTATTCCATGCTGTAATTGCGTTTCGCCCTGTCCTGTCGTGTTTTTTGCCGTGATTGTGTATCACCCTGTCCTGTCGTGTTTTGTGCCTTCTTCAGACGCTGCGTGTGAGCAGGTGTCTCAGTTTGACTACGGCCTGCGCCTACCCGGCGACCTGCAGTCTGTGGCCGCTTCTCCAGTTGTTTTCCCTCTACTGTCTAGAGGATTTCAGTTATTCGGATTTGAGCATTAATAAACTCTGTTTCTGTTAAGTCGCGTTTGGGTCCTCCTTCACCTGCATAACAGAAGGAACCGACCAAAGAATGGACCCAGCGACTTCAGACGCTCGTTACACTGCCGTCGAGATCCAAGGAGCCATGCTCGGCAGACACGAGCAGGAATTGTCTGCTGCTCGCCATGCCGTGGAGAACCTGGCCGCTCAGGTTTCCGACCTCTCTGGACAGTTCCAGAGTCTACGTCTCGTGCCACCTGTTACTCCCTGGCCTGCCGAGCCTCCTGAACCCAGGGTTAATAACCCACCTTGCTACTCCGGGCAGCCCACTGAGTGCCGCTCCTTTCTCACGCAGTGTGAGATTGTGTTCTCTCTCCAACCCCACACATACTCTAGAGAGAGCTCGGGTTGCTTTCGTCATTTCACTCCTTACTGGCCGGGCTCGAGAATGGGGCACAGCTATCTGGGAGGCAAGGGCTGAGTGCTCTAACAGATTCCAGAACTTTAAAGAGGAGATGATTCGGGTTTTGACCGTTCAGTTTTTGGTGAGGAGGCTTCTAGGGCCCTGGCTTCCTTATGCCAAGGTGAACGGTCCATAACGGATTATTCCATTGAGTTTCGCACTCTTGCTGCCTCTAGTGAGTGGAACGAGCCGGCGCTGCTCGCTCGTTTTCTGGAGGGACTCCACGCAGTGGTTAAGGATGAGATTCTCTCCCGGGAGGTTCCTTCAGATGTGGACTCCTTGATTGCTCTCGCCATCCGCATAGAACGACGGGTAGATCTTCGTCACCGGGCTCGTGGAAGAGAGCTCGCATCAACGGTGTTTCCCTGCTCCGCATCGCAACCATCTCCCTCTGGCTTTGAGACTGAGCCCATGCAGCTGGGAGGGATTCGCATCTCGAATAAGGAGAGGGAACAGAGGATCACCAACCGCCTGTGCCTCTATTGCGGAGTGGCTGGACATTTTGTTATTTCATGTCCAGTAAGAGGCCAGAGCCCATCAGTAAGCGGAGGGCTACTGGTGAGCGCTACTACTCAGGTCCCTTCATCTAGATCTTGTACTACTATGTCGGTCCATCTACGCTGGACCGGTTCGGTGCTACATGCAGTGCTTTGATTGACTCTGGGGCTGAGGGTTGTTTCATGGACGAAGCATGGGCTCGGAAACATAACATTCCTTTCAGACCATTAGACAGGCCTACGCCCATGTTTGCCTTAGATGGTAGTCATCTTCCCAGTATCAAATTTGAGACACTACCTTTAACTCTCACAGTATCTGGTAACCACAGTGAGACTATTTCTTTTTTGATTTTCCGTTCACCGTTTACACCTGTTGTTTTGGGTCATCCCTGGCTAGTATGTCATAATCCTTCTATTAATTGGTCTAGTAATTCTATCCTATCCTGGAACGTTTCTTGTCATGTGAAGTGTTTAATGTCTGCCATCCCTCCCGTTTCTTCTCTCCCTACTTCTCAGGAGGAACCTGGCGATTTGACAGGAGTGCCGGAGGAATATCATGATCTGCGCACGGTCTTCAGTCGGTCCCGAGCCAACTCCCTTCCTCCTCACCGGTCGTATGATTGTAGTATTGATCTCCTTCCAGGGACCACGCCTCCTCGAGGTAGACTATACTCTCTGTCGGCTCCCCGAACGTAAGGCTCTCGAGGATTATTTGTCTGTGTCTCTTGACGCCGGTACCATAGTGCCTTCTTCTTCTCCGGCCGGGGCGGGGTTCTTTTTTGTTAAGAAGAAGGACGGTACTCTGCGCCCCTGCGTGGATTATCGAGGGCTGAATGACATAACGGTTAAGAATCGTTATCCGCTTCCCCTTATGTCATCAGCCTTCGAGATTCTGCAGGGAGCCAGGTGCTTTACTAAGTTGGACCTTCGTAACGCTTACCATCTCGTGCGCATCAGAGAGGGGGACGAGTGGAAAACGGCGTTTAATACTCCGTTAGGGCATTTTGAGTACCGGGTTCTGCCGTTCGGTCTCGCCAATGCGCCAGCTGTTTTTCAGGCATTAGTTAATGATGTTCTGAGAGACATGCTGAACATTTTTGTTTTTGTCTATCTTGACGATATCCTGATTTTTTTCTCCGTCACTCGAGATTCATGTTCAGCACGTTCGACGTGTTCTACAGCGCCTTTTAGAGAATTGTCTCTACGTAAAGGCTGAGAAGTGCTCTTTTCATGTCTCCTCCGTTACTTTTCTCGGTTCCGTTATTTCCGCTGAAGGCATTCAGATGGATTCCGCTAAGGTCCAAGCTGTCAGTGATTGGCCCGTTCCAAGGTCACGTGTCGAGTTGCAGCGCTTCTTAGGTTTCGCTAATTTCTATCGGCGTTTCATTCGTAATTTCGGTCAAGTTGCTGCCCCTCTCACAGCTCTTACTTCTGTCAAGACGTGTTTTAAGTGGTCCGGTTCCGCCCAGGGAGCTTTTGATCTTCTAAAAGAACGTTTTACGTCCGCTCCTATCCTCGTTACTCCTGACGTCACTAGACAATTCATTGTCGAGGTTGACGCTTCAGAGGTAGGCGTGGGAGCCATTCTATCCCAGCGCTCCCAGTCTGACGATAAGGTTCATCCTTGCGCTTATTTTTCTCATCGCCTGTCGCCATCTGAGCGCAACTATGATGTGGGTAACCGTGAACTGCTCGCCATCCGCTTAGCCCTAGGCGAATGGCGACAGTGGTTGGAGGGGGCGACCGTTCCTTTTGTCGTTTGGACAGACCATAAGAACCTTGAGTACATCCGTTCTGCCAAACGACTTAATGCCCGTCAAGCTCGTTGGGCGTTGTTTTTCGCTCGTTTCGAGTTTGTGATTTCTTACCGTCCGGGTAGCAAGAACACCAAGCCTGATGCCTTATCCCGTCTGTTTAGTTCTTCTGTGGCTTCTACTGATCCCGAGGGGATTCTTCCTTATGGGCGTGTTGTCGGGTTAACAGTCTGGGGAATTGAAAGACAGGTTAAGCAAGCACTCACGCACACTGCGTCGCGCGCGCTTGTCCTAGTAACCTCCTTTTCGTTCCTGTTTCCACTCGTCTGGCTGTTCTTCAGTGGGCTCACTCTGCCAAGTTAGCGGGTCATCCCGGTGTTCGAGGCACTCTTGCGTCTATTCGCCAGCGCTTTTGGTGGCCGACTCAGGAGCGTGACACGCGCCGTTTTCGTGGCTGCCTGTTCGGACTGCGCGCAGACTAAGTCGGGTAACTCTCCTCCTGCCGGTCGTCTCAGACCGCTCCCATTCCTTCTCGACCATGGTCTCACATTGCCTTAGACTTCATTACCGGTCTGCCTTGTCTGCGGGGAAGACTGTGATTCTGACGGTTGTCGATAGGTTCTCTAAGGCGGCACATTTCATTCCCTCGCTAAACTTCCTTCCGCTAAGGAGACGGCACAAATCATTATTGAGAATGTATTCAGAATTCATGGCCTCCCGTTAGACGCCGTTTCAGACAGAGGTCCGCAATTCACGTCACAGTTTTGGAGGGAGTTCTGTCGTTTGATTGGTGCGTCCGTCAGTCTCTCTTCCGGGTTTCATCCCCAGTCTAACGGTCAAGCAGAGAGGGCCAATCAGACGATTGGTCGCATACTACGCAGCCTTTCTTTCAGGAACCCTGCGTCTTGGGCAGAACAGCTCCCCTGGGCAGAATACGCTCACAATTCGCTTCCTTCGTCTGCTACCGGGTTATCTCCGTTTCAGAGTAGTCTGGGATTACCAGCCTCCTCTGTTCTCATCCCAGCTTGCCGAGTCCAGCGTTCCCTCCGCTCAAGCGTTTGTCCAACGTTGTGAGCGCACCTGGAGGAGGGTGAGGTCTGCACTTTGCCGTTACAGGGCACAGACGGTGAGAGCCGCCAATAAACGCAGGATTAAGAGTCCAAGGTATTGTTGCGGCCAGAGAGTGTGGCTTTCCACTCGCAACCTTCCTCTTACGACAGCTTCTCGTAGTTGACTCCGCGGTTCATTGGTCCGTTCCGTGTCTCCCAGGTCGTCAATCCTGTCGCTGTGCGACTGCTTCTTCCGCGACATCTTCGTCGCGTCCATCCTGTCTTCCATGTCTCCTGTGTTAAGCCCTTTCTTCGCACCCCCGTCGTCTTCCCTCCCCTCCCGTCCCTTGTCGAGAGCGCACCTATTTACAAGGTACATAAAATTATGGACATGCGTTCTCGGGACGGGGTCACCAATACCTAGTGGATTGGGAGGGTTACGGTCCTGAGGAGAGGAGTTGGGTTCCGTCTCGGGACGTGCTGGACCGTTCGCTCATCGATGATTTCTCCGTTGCCGCCAGGATTCCCCTCGAGTGCGCCAGGAGGCGCTCGGTGAGTGGGGGGTACTGTCATGTTTGTCATTCATTGTCATGTCTTGTCCCTGTGCTCCCCATGCTATTCGTTTCCCTCTGCTGGTCTTGTTTGGTTCTATCCCTCTCTCTCCCCCTCCCTCTCTCACTCTCTCGCTCTCTCTCTCTCTGTCGTTCCGTTCCTGCTCCCAGCTGTTCCTATTCCCCTAATCATCATTTAATTCCCACACCTGTTCCCGATCCTTTCCCCTGATTAGACTCCCTATTTATTCCTTTGTGTTCCGTCCCTGTTCCGTCGGTTCCTTGTTTTGTATTCCATGCTGTAATTATGCGTTTCGCCCTGTCCTGTCGTGTTTTTTGCCGTGATTGTGTATCACCCTGTCCTGTCGTGTTTTGTGCCTTCTTCAGACGCTGCGTGTGAGCAGGTGTCTCAGTTTGACTACGTGCGCTACCCGAAGCGTACCTGCAGTCTGTACCGCTTCTCCAGTTGTTTTCCCTCTACTGTCTAGAGGATTTCAGTTA
>NW_025758107.1:0-5296 GCF_021184085.1 Oncorhynchus gorbuscha | reverse complement strand
GCTGTTATGCAGGTGAATGAGGACCCAAAAGCGACTTGGCGAAAACAGAGTCTTTAATCCAGTTTAAGGAAATAGCAATACTCCTAGACAAATCGGAGCGGTAAATAAAGCATAAAAACAATTCCACTCGTAATCACGAGAACTGACTGGAGACTCGATAATAAACTGCAGGTTGCCTCGGGAAGGCACTTGACCGTAGCAGACTCAGACACCTGCTCACCACGCAGCATCTGAGGGAAACACGACACGACAGGGCGATACAAAGACACAGCACGGTGAACAATATACAAGGATCCGACAGGACAGAAACGGAAAACAAGGGGAGAAATAGGGACTCTAATCAGGGGAAAAGATAGGGAACAGGTGTGGGAAGACTAAATGATTGATTAGGGGAATAGGAACAGCTGGGAGCAGGAACGGAACGATAGAGAGAAGAGAGAGAGAGAGAGAGAGAAAAAGGGGAACGAACCTAAAAAGACCAGCAGGGGGAAAACGAACAGAAGGAAAAGCAAAATGACAAGACAATATAAGGCAAAACATGACAGTACCCCCCCCCCACTCACCGAGCGCCTCCTGGCGCACTCGAGGAGGAATCCTGGCGGCAACGGAGGAAATCATCAATCAGTGAACGGTCCAGCACGTCCCGAGACGGAACCCAACTCCTCTCCTCAGGACCGTAACCCTCCCAATCCACTAAGTATTGGTGACCCCGTCCCCGAGAACGCATGTCCATGATCCTACGTACCTTGTAAATAGGTGCGCTCTCGACAAGGACGGGAGGGGGGAGGGAAGACGAACGGGGGTGCGAAGAAAGGGCTTGACACAGGAGACATGGAAGACAGGATGGACGCGACGAAGAGGTAGCGGAAGAGCAGTCGCACAGCGTGGGATTGGCGACCTGGAGAGACACGGAGCGGACCAGCCAGGAACCGCGGAGTCTCAACTACGGCTAATAAATGAAGGAGAGGTGCGTGGAAAGCCACACTCTCTGGCCGCAACAATACCTGGGACTCTTAATCCCTCGTTTATTGGCGGCTCTCACGGGCTCTGTGCCCTGTAACGGCAAGAAGACCTCACCCTCCTCAGGTGCGCTCACAACGTTGGACAAGCGACGCGGCGGAGGAGGAACACTGGACTCGGCAAGCTGGGATGAGAACAGAGGAGGGCTGGTAACCCAGACTACTCTGAAACGGAGATAACCCGGTAGCAGGCAGAGGAAGAGCGAAGTTGTGGCGTATTCCTGCCCAGGGAGCTGTTCTGCCCAAGACGCAGGGTTTCTGAAAGAAGGCTGCGTAGTATGCGACAATCGTCTGATTGGCCCTCTGCTTGACCGTTAGACTGGGGATGAAACCCGAGAGAAGAGAGACTGACGGACGCACAAATCAACGACAGAACTCCCTCCAAAACTGTGATTGCGGAATTGGGTGGCCTCTGTCTGAAACGGGCGCTTCAACGGGAGGCCATGAATTCTGAACACATTCTCGATGATGATTTGTGCCGTCTCCTTAGCGGAAGGAAGTTTAGCGAGAGGAATGAAATGTGCCGCCTTAGAGAACCTATCGACAACCGTAAGAATCACAGTCTTCCCCGCAGACAAAAGGCAGACCGGTAATGAAGTCTAGGGCGATGTGAGACCATGGTCGAGAAGGAATGGGGAGCGGTCTGAGACGACCGGCAGGAGGAGAGTTACCTGACTTAGTCTGCGCGCAGTCCGAACAAGCAGCCACGAAACGGCGCGTGTCACGCTCCTGAGTCGGCCACCAAAAACGCTGGCGAATAGAAGCAAGAGTGCCTCGAACACCGGGATGACCAGCTAACTTGGCAGAGTGAGCCCACTGAAGAACAGCCAGACGAGTGGAAACAGGAACGAAAAGAAGGTTACTAGGACAAGCGCGACGCAGTGTGCGTGAGTGCTTGCTTAACCTGTCTTTCAATTCCCAGACTGTCAACCCGACAACACGCCCATAAGGAAGAATCCCCTCGGGATCAGTAGAAGCCACAGAAGAACTAAAAGACGGGATAAGGCATCAGGCTTGGTGTTCTTGCTACCCGGACGGTAGAAATCACAAACTCGAAACGAGCGAAAAATAACGCCCAACGAGCTTGACGAGCATTAAGTCGATTTGTGGAGAACGGATGTACTCAAGGTTCTTATGGTCTGTCCAAAACAACAAAAGGAACGGTCGCCCCTCCAACCACTGTCGCCATTCGCCTAGGGCTAAGCGGATGGCGAGCGGTCCTGCGGTTACCCACATCATAGTTGCTTCAGATGGCGACAGCGGTGAGAAAAAAGCGCAAGGATGAACCTTATCGTCCAGACTGGAAGCTGGGATAGAATGGCTCCCACGCCTACCTCTGAAGCGCCAACCTCGACAATGAATTGTCTAGTGACGTCAGGAGTAACGAGGATAGGAGCGGACGTAAAACGTTCTTTTAGAAGATCAAAAGCTCCCTGGGCGGAACCGGACCACTTAAAACACGTCTTGACAGAAGTAAGAGCTGTGAGAGGGGCAGCAACTTGACCGAAATTACGAATGAAACGCCGATAGAAATTAGCGAAACCTAGAAAGCGCTGCAACTCGACACGTGACCTTGGAACGGGCCACTCACTGACAGCTTGGACCTTAGCGGAATCCATCTGAATGCCTTCAGCGGAAATAACGGAACCGAGAAAAGTAACGGAGGAGACATGAAAAGAGCACTTCTCAGCCTTCACGTAGAGACAATTCTCTAAAAGGCGCTGGAGAACACGTCGAACGTGCTGAACATGAATCTCGAGTGACGGTGAAAAAATCAGGATATCGTCAAGGTAGACAAAAACAAAGATGTTCAGCATGTCTCTCAGAACATCATTAACTAATGCCTTAAAAACAGCTGAAAAATTGGCGAGACCAAGCGGCAGAACCGGTGCATCAGTGCTAACGGGTGTTAAACGCCGTTTTCCACTGATCCCCCTCTCTGATGCGCACGAGATGAAGTGCAGCGTTACGAAGGTCCAACGAAAGTAAAGCACCTGGCTCCCTGCAGAATCTAGAAGGCTGATGACATAAGGGAAGGCGGATAACGATTCTTAACCCGTTATGTCATTCAGCCCTCGATAATCCCACGCAGAGGGCGCAGAAATGCCGTCCTTTTTCTTAACAAAAAAAAAACCCGCCCGGCTGGGAGGAGAAGCTGCTATGGTACCGGCGTCAGGAGACACAGACAAATAATCCTCGAGAGCCTTCGTTCGGGAGCCGACAGAGAGTATAGTGCCCGAGGAGGTGGTCCCGGAAAGTCAATACTACAATCATACGACCGGTGAGAGGAAGGGGGAGTTGGCTCGGGACCGACTGAAGAACCGTCGCAGATCATGATATTCCTCCGGCACTCCTGTCAAATCGCCAGGTTCCTCCTGAGAAGTGGGGACAGAAGAAATGGGAGGGATGGCAGACATTAAACACTTCACATGACAAGAAACGTTCCAGGATAGGATAGAATTACTAGACCAATTAATAGAAGGATTATGACATACTAGCCAGGGATGACCCAAAACAACAGGTGTAAAAGGTGAACGAAAAATCAAAAAAGAAATAGTCTCACTGTGGTTACCAGATACTGTGAGGGTTAAAGGTAGTGTCTCAAATCTGATACTGGGAAGATGACTACCATCTAAGGCGAACATGGGCGTAGGCTTGTCTAACTGTCTGAAAGGAATGTCATGTTTCCGAGCCCATGCTTCGTCCATGAAACAACCCTCAGCCCCAGAGTCTATCAAGGCACTGCATGTAGCACCCGAACCGGTCCAGCGTAGATGGACCGACATAGTAGTACAGGATCTAGATGGAGAGACCTGAGTAGTAGCGCTCACCAGTAGCCCTCCGCTTACTGATGAGCTCTGGCTTTACTGGACATGAATTAGGCAAATGTCATCAAATCCATAATAGAGGCACAGGCGGTTTGGTGATCCTCCGTTCCCTCTCCTTAGTCGAGATCGAATACCTCCCAGCTGCATGGAAGCAGTCTCTGAGCCAGAGGAGGAGATGGTTGCGATGCGGAGCAGGGAAACACCGTTGACGCGAGCTCTCTTCACGAGCTTGGTGACGAAGATCTACCAGATCTCACTGCGGAAGGAACCTCCCGGGAAGATCTCATCTTTGACCAGAGTCCCTCAAAAACGGCGAGCAGCGCCTGGCTCATTCCAGTCACCTAGAAGGCAGCAAAGAGTGCGAAACTCTATAGAGTAATCCGTTATGGATCGATCACCTTGGCATAGGGAAGCCAGGGCCCTGAAGCCTCCTAAAACTGAACGGTCAAAAACCCGAATCATCCCTCTTCAAGTTCTGGTAATTGTTTGAACAATCAGCCCTTGCCTCCCAGATAGCTGTGCCCTCTCGAGGGCCAGTAAGGAGGTGAAATGACGTAAGCAACCCGAGCTCTCTCTCTAGAGTATGTTGGGTTGGAGAGAGAACACAATATCACACTGGGTGAAAGGAGCGGCACTCCTTGGGCTGCCCGGGAGTAGCAAGGTGGGTTATTAACCTAGGTTCCGGAGGCTCGGCAGACCAGGAAGTAACAGGTGGCACGAGGCAAGACTCTGGAACTGTCAGAGGTCGGAAACCTGAGCGGCCAGGTTCTCCATGGCATGACAAGCAGCAGACAATTCCTGCTCGTGTCTGCCGAGCATGGCTCCTTGGTTCTCGACGGCAGTGTTCGAGCATCTGTAGTCGCTGGGTCCATTCTTTGGTGCCGGATCCTTCTGTTACCAGGTGAATGAGGACCCAAGCGACTTGGCGAGAAGCAGAGTCTTTAATCAGTTTAAGGAAATAGCAATACTCCCTAGACAAATCGGAGCGGTAAATAAAGCATAAAAAACAATTCCACTTTCTATTAATCACGAGACTGACTGGAGACTCGATAATAAAAACTGCAGGTTGCCTCGGGGAAGCCACTTGGCCGTAGCAGACTCAGACACCTGCTCACCACGCAGCATCTGAGGGAAACCACGACACGACAGGGCGATACAAAAGACACAGCACGGTGAACAATATACAAGGATCCGACAGGACAGAGCAGAAAACAAAGGGGAGAAGAGAAAATAAGGGGACTCTAATCAGGAAAAAGACCAGGGAACAGGTGTGGGAAAGACTAAATGA
Organism: Oncorhynchus gorbuscha; assembly: GCF_021184085.1. Classification (NCBI taxonomy): domain Eukaryota; kingdom Metazoa; phylum Chordata; class Actinopteri; order Salmoniformes; family Salmonidae; genus Oncorhynchus; species Oncorhynchus gorbuscha. The sequence continues at coordinate 161 of NW_025758107.1, read as the reverse complement.
TTGATTAGGGAATAGGAACAGCTGGGAGCAGGAGGCGAACGATAGAGAAGAGAGAGAGAGAGAGGGAGAGAAAAAGGGGAGCGAATAAAAAAAGACCAGCAGGGGGAAAACGAACAGAAGGAAAAGCAAAATGACAAGACAATATAAGACAAAACATGACA
>NW_025758106.1:0-5296 GCF_021184085.1 Oncorhynchus gorbuscha | reverse complement strand
CTGTCATGCAGGTGAATGAGGACCCAAAAGCGACTTGGCGAAAACAGAGTATTTAATCCAGAATAAACTTTACAAAACAAAAAGCATAATACTACACGTAAAGACAAAACAGACTGGAGACTTGATCGAGAACTGCAGGTTGCCTCGGGAAGGCACTTGAACCTAGCACTCAGACACCTGCTCACCACACAGCATCTGAGGAAACACGACACGACAGGGCAAAACATTGACACAGCACGGTGAATTATAAATGAGGATCCGACAGGGCAGGTACGGGAAACAAGGAGTGAAATAGGGACTCTAATCAGGGAAAAGGATCGGGAACAGGTGTGGGAAGACTAAATGATGATTAGGGGAATAGGAACAGCTGGGAGCAGGAGCGGGCGATAGAGAGAAGAGAGAGCGAGAGAGTGAGAGAGAGGAGGGGAGAGAGAGGGATAGAAAGAGGGAAAGAACCTAATAAGACCAGCAGAGGGAAACGAATAGAATGGGAAGCACAGGGACAAGACAAGATAATAAATGACAAAACATGACAGTACCCCCCACTCACCCGGCGCCTCTGGCGCACTCGAGGAAGGAATCCTGGCGGCATGGAGAATCATCAATGAGTAACGGTCCAGCACGTCCCGAGACGGAACCCAACTCCTCTCCCTCCAGGACCGTAACCCTCCCAATCCACTAAGTATTGGTGACCCCGTCCCGAACGCATGTCCATGATCTTATGTACCTTGTAAATAGGTGCGCTCTACGACAAGGACGGGAGGGGAAGGAAGACGAACGAAGTGCGAAGAAAGGGCTTAACACAGGAGACATGGAAGACAGGATGGACGCGACGAAGATGTCGCGGAAGAAGCAGTCGCACAGCGACAGGATTGACGACCTGGGAGACACGGAACGGACCAATGAACCGCGGAGTCAACTTACGAGAAGCTGTCGTAAGAGGAAGGTTGCGAGTGGAAAGCCACACTCTCTGGCCGCAACAATACCTAGGACTCTTAATCCTGCGTTTATTGGCGGCTCTCACAGTCTGTGCCCTGTAGCGGCAAAGTGCAGACCTCACCCTCCTCCAGGTGCGCTCACAACGTTGGACAAACGCTTGAGCGGGAGGACTGGACTCGGCAAGCTGGGAAGAGAATAGAGGAGGCTGGTAACCCAGACTACTCTGAAACGGAGATAACCCGGTAGCAGACGAAGGAAGCGAGTTGTGAGCGTATTCTGCCCAGGGGAGCTGTTCTGCCCAAGACGCAGGGTTTCTGAAAGAAAGGCTGCGTAGTATACGACCAATCGTCTGATTGGCCCTCTCTGCTTGACATTAGACTGGGGATGGAAACCCGGAAGAGAGACTGACGGACGCACCAATCAAACGACAGAACTCCCTCCAAAACTGTGGCGTGAATTGCGGGCCTCTGTCTGGCTTGGCGTCTAACGGGAGGCCATGAATTCTGAACACATTCGATAATGATTTGTGCCGTCTCCTTAGCGGAAGGAAGTTTAGCGAGGGAATGAAATGTGCCGCCTTAGAGAACCTATGACAACCGTAAGAATCACAGTCTTCCCCGCAGACAAAGGCAGACCGGTAATGAAGTCTAGGGCGATGTGAGACCATGGTCGAGAAGGAATGGGAGCGGTCTGGGACGACCGGCAGGAGGAGAGTTACCGACTTAGTCTGCGGCGCAGTCCGAACAAGCAGCCACGAAGCGGCGCGTGTCACGCTCCTGGGTCGGCCACCAAAATCGCTGGCGAATAGACGCAGAGTGCCTCGAACACCGGGATGACCAGCTAACTTGGCAGGGAGTGAGCCCACTGAAGAACAGCCAGACGGTGGAAACAGGAACGAAAAGGAGGTTACTAGGACAAGCGCGGCGCGCAGTGTGCGTGAGTGCTTGTAACCTGTCTTTCAATTCCCCAGACTGTCAATCCGACAACACGCCCATAAGGAAGAATCCCCTCGGGATCAGTAGAAGCCACAGAAGAACTAAACAGACGGGATAAGGCATCAGGCTTGGTGTTCTTGCTACCCGGACAGTAAGAAATCACAAACTCGAAACGAGCGAAAAACAACGCCCAACGGAAAGCGACGGGCATTAAGTCGTTTGGCAGAACGGATGTACTCAAGGTTCTTATGGTCTGTCCAAACGACAAAAGACCAGTCGCCCCCTCCAACCACTGTCGCCATTCGCCTAGGGCTAAGCGGATGGCGAGCAGTTCACGGTTACCCACATCATAGTTGCGCTCAGATGGCGACAGGCGATGAAAAAATAAAGCGCAAGGATGAACCTTATCGTCAGACTGGAAGCGCTGGGATAGAATGGCTCCCACGCCTACCTCTGAAGCGTCAACCTCGACAATGAATTGTCTAGTGACGTCAGGAGTAACGAGGATAGGAGCGGACGTAAAACGTTCTTTTAGAAGATCAAAAGCTCCTAGGCGGGAACCGGACCACTTAAAACACGTCTTGACAGAAGTAAGAGCTGTGAGAGGGGCAGCAACTTGACCGAAATTCGAATGAAACGCCGATAGGAAATTAGCGAAACCTAAAAGCGCTGCAACTCGACACGTGACCTTGGAACGGGCCAATCACTGACAGCTTGGACCTTAGCGGAATCCATCTGAATGCCTTCAGCGGAAATAACGGAACCGAGAAAAGTAACGGAGGAGACATGAAAAGAACACTTCTCAGCCTTTACGTAGAGACAATTCTCTAAAGGCGCTGTAGAACACGTCGAAAGTGCTGAACATGAATCTCGGGTGACGGTGAAAAAATCAGGATATCGTCAAGATAGACAAAAACAAAGATGTTCAGCATGTCTCTCAGAACATCATTAACTAATGCCTGAAAAACAGCTGGCGCATTGGCGAGACCAAACGGCAGAACCCGGTACTCAAAATGCCCTAACGGAGTTAAACGCCGTTTTCCACTCGTCCCCCTCTCTGATGCGCACGAGATGGTAAGCGTTACGAAGGTCCAACTTAGTAAAGCACCTGGCTCCCTGCAGAATCTCGAAGGCTGATGACATAAGGGAAGCGGATAACGATTCTTAACCGTTATGTCATTCCAGCCCTCGATAATCCACGCAGGGCGCAGAGTACCGTCCTTCTTCTTAACAAAAAAGAACCCCGCCCGGCCGGAGAGGAAGAAGGCACTGTGGTACCGGCGTCCAGAGACACAGATAAATAATCCTCGAGAGCCTTCTCGTTCGGGCCGACAGAGTATAGTCTACCCCGAGGAGGAGTGGTCCCGGAAGGAGATCAATACTACAATCATCACAGCCGGTGAGGAGGAAGGGAGTTGGCTCGGGACCGACTGAAGACCGTGCGCAGATCATGATATTCCTCCGGCACTCCTGTCAAATCGCCAGGTTCCTCCTGAGAAGTGGGGACAGAAGAAATGGGGAGGGATGGCAGACATTAAGCACTTCACATGACAAGATACGTTCCAGGATAGGATAGAGATTACAAGACCAATTAATAGAAGGATTATGACATACTAGCCAGGATGACCCAAAACAACAGGTGTGAAAGGTGAATGAAAAATCAAAAAAGAAATAGTCTCACTGTGGTTGCCAGATACTGTGAGAGTTAAAGGTAGTGTCTCAAATTTGATACTGGGAAGATGACTACCATCTAAGGCAAACATGGGCGTAGGCTTGTCTAACTGTCTGAAAGGAATGTTATGTTTCCGAACCCATGCTTCGTCCATGAAACAACCCTCAGCCCCCAGAGTCAATCAAGGCACTGCATGTAGCACCCGAACCGGTCAGCGTAGATGGACCGACATAATGTACAAGATCTAGATGAAGAGACCTGAGTAGTAGCGCTCACCAGTAGCCCTCCGCTTACTGATGGGCTCTGGCCTCTTACTGGACATGAATTAACAAAATGTCCATCAAATCCATAATAGAGCACAGGCGGTTGGTGATCCTCCGTTCCCTCTCCTTAGTCGAAATGCGAATCCCTCCCAGCTGCATGGGCTCAGTCTCAGAGCCAGAGGAGGAGATGGTTGCGATGCGAACAGGGAAACACCGTTGATGCGAGCTCTCTTCCACGAGCCTGGTGACAAGATCTACCAGTGGATTTCTATGCCGGATGGCGAGAGCAATCAAAGAGTCCACACAGGAAGGAACCTCCCGAGAGAGAATCTCATCTTTGACCACTGTGTGGAGTCCCTCCAGAAACAGGCGAGCAGCTCCGGCTCGTTCCAGTCACTAGAGGCAGCAAGTACGAAACTCTATAGAGTAATCCGTTATGGATCGATCACCTTGGCATAGGGAAGCCAGGACCCTAGAAGCCTCCACACCAAAAACTGAACGGTCAAAAACCCGAATCATCTCTTTAAGTTCTGGTAATTGTTAGAACAATCAGCCTTGCCTCCCAGATAGCTGTGCCCCACTCTCCGACCCGGCCAGTAAGGAGTGAAATAGCGTAAGCAACCCGAGCTCTCTCTCTAGAGTATGTGTTGGGTTGGAGAGAGAACACAATCTCACTGGGTGAGAAAGGAGCGGCACTCAGTGGGCTGCCCGGAGTAGCAAGGTGGGTTATTAACCCTAGGTTCCTGGAGGCTCGGCAGGCCAGGGAAGTAACAGGTGGCCGAGACGAAGACTCTGGAACTGTCCAGGAGTCGGAAACCTGGCGGCCAGGTTCTCCACGGCATGGCGAGCAGCAGACAATTCCTGCTCGTGTCTGCCGAGCATGGCTCCTTGGATCTCGGCGGCAGTGTTACGGCGTCTGTAGTGGCTGGGTCCCATTCCTCGTTCGGATCCTTCTGTCATGCAGGTGAATGAGGACCCAAAAGCGACTTGGCGAAAACAGAGTATTTAATCCAGAATAAACTTTACAAAACAAAAAGCATAATACTACACGTAAAGACAAGAACAGACTGGAGACTTGATCGAGAACTGCAGGTTGCCTGGGAAGGCACTTGAACCTAGCAGACTCAGACACTGCTCACCACGCAGCATCTGGGAAACACGACACGACAGGGCAAAACATTGACACAACACGGTGAATTATAAATGAGGATCCGACAGGGCAGGTACGGAAACAAGGAGTGAAATAGGGACTCTAATCAGGGAAAAGGATCGGGAACAGGTGTGGGAAGACTAAATGATGATTAGGGGAATAGGAACAGCTGGGAGCAGGAACGGAACGATAGAGAGAAGAGAGAGCGAGAGAGTGAGAGAGGGAGGGGAGAGAGAGGGATAGAAAGAGGGAAAGAACCTAATAAGACCAGCAGAGGGAAACGAATAGAATGGGAAGCACAGGGACAAGACAAGATAATAAATGACAAAACATGACA
>NW_025758105.1:0-5297 GCF_021184085.1 Oncorhynchus gorbuscha | reverse complement strand
TGTCATGTTTTGTCTTAGATTGTCTTGTCATTTTGCTTTTCCCTCTGTTCATTTTCCCCCTGCTGGTCTTTTTAGGTTCGTTCCCCTTTTTCTCTCTCCCTTCCTCTCTCTCTTCTCTCTATCGTTCCGTTCCTGCTCCCAGCTGTTCCTATTCCCCTAATCAATCATTTAGTCTTCCCACACCTGTTCCCTATCTTTTTCCCTGATTAGAGTCCCTATTTCTCCCCTTGTTTTCCGTTTCTGCCCTGTCGGATCCTTGTCTATTGTTCACCGTGCTGTGTCTGTGTATCGCCCTGTCGTGTCGTGTTTCCCTCAGATGCTGCGTGGTGAGCAGGTGTCTGAGTCTGCTACGTTCAAGTGCCTTCCCGAGGCAACCTGCAGTTCATGATCGAGTCTCCAGTCTGTTCTCGTCATTACGAGTGGAATTATGCTTTATGATTGTAGATTTACTTTACTGGATTAAAGACTCTGTTTTCGCCAAGTCGCTTTTGGGTCCTCATTCACCTGCATAACAGAAGGATCCGACCAAAGAATGGACCCAGCGACTACAGACGCTCGTAACACTGCCGTCGAGATCCAAGGAGCCATGCTCGGCAGACACGAGCAGGAATTGTCTGCTGCTCGCCATGCCGTGGAGAACCTGGCCGCTCAGGTTTCCGACCTCTCTGGACAGTTCCAGAGTCTTCGTCTCGTGCCACCTGTTACTTCCTGGCCTGCCGAGCCTCCGGAACCTAGGGTTAATAACCCACCTTGCTACTCCGGGCAGCCCACGGAGTGCCGCTCCTTTCTCACCCAGTGTGATATTGTGTTCTCTCTCCAACCCAACACATACTCTAGAGAGAGAGCTCGGGTTGCTTACGTCATTTCACTCCTTACTGGCCGGGCTCGAGAGTGGGGCACAGCTATCTGGGAGGCAAGGGCTGATTGTTCAAACAATTACCAGAACTTTAAAGAGGAGATGATTCGGGTTTTTGACCGTTCAGTTTTTGGTAGGGAGGCTTCTAGGGCCCTGGCTTCCCTATGCCAAGGTGATCGATCCATAACGGATTACTCTATAGAGTTTCGCACTCTTGCTGCCTCTAGTGACTGGAGCGAGGCCGGCGCTGCTCGCTCGTTTTCTGGAGGGACTCCACGCAGTGGTCAAAGATGAGATTCTCTCTCGGGAGGTTCCTTCCAGTGTGGACTCTTTGATTGCTCTCGCCATCCGCATAGAACGACGGGTAGATCTTCGTCACCAAGCTCGTGGAAGAGAGCTCGCGTCAACGGTGTTTCCCTGCTCCGCATCGCAACCATCTCCCTCCTCTGGCTCAGAGACTGAGCCCCATGCAGCTGGGAGGTATTCGCATCTCGACTAAGGAGAGGGAACGGAGGATCACCAACCGCCTGTGCCTCTATTGCGTGATTTGATGGACATTTTGTCAATTCATGTCCAGTAAGAGGCCAGAGCTCATCAGTAAGCGGAGGGCTACTGGTGAGCGCTACTACTCAGGTCTCTCCATCTAGATCCTGTACTACTATGTCGGTCCATCTACGCTGGACCGGTTCGGGTTCTACATGCAGTGCCTTGATAGACTCTGGGGCTGAGGGTTGTTTCATGGACGAAGCATGGGCTCGGAAACATGACATTCCTTTCAGACAGTTAGACAAGCCTACGCCCATGTTCGCCTTAGATGGTAGTCATCTTCCCAGTATCAGATTTGAGACACTACCTTTAACCCTCACAGTATCTGGTAACCACAGTGAGACTATTTCTTTTTTGATTTTTCGTTCACCTTTTACACCTGTTGTTTTGGGTCATCCCTGGCTAGTATGTCATAATCCTTCTATTAATTGGTCTAGTAATTCTATCCTATCCTGGAACGTTTCTTGTCATGTGAAGTGTTTAATGTCTGCCATCCCTCCCATTTCTTCTGTCCCCACTTCTCAGGAGGAACCTGGCGATTTGACAGGAGTGCCGGAGGAATATCATGATCTGCGCACGGTCTTCAGTCGGTCCCGAGCCAACTCCCTTCCTCCTCACCGGTTCGTATGATTGTAGTATTGATCTCCTTCCGGGGACCACTCCTCCTCGGGGTAGACTATACTCTCTGTCGGCTCCCGAACGTAAGGCTCTCGAGGATTATTTATCTGTGTCTCTTGACGCCGGTACCATAGTGCCTTCTTCCTCTCCGGCCGGGGCGGGGTTCTTTTGTTAAGAAAAGGACGGTACTCTGCGCCCCTGCGTGGATTATCGAGGGCTGAATGACATAACGGTTAAGAATCGTTATCCGCTTCCCCTTATGTCATCAGCCTTCGAGATTCTGCAGGAGCCAGGTGCTTTACTAAGTTGGACCTTCGTAACGCTTACCATCTCGTGCGCATCAGAGAGGGGGCCAGTGGAAAACGGCGTTTAACACTCCGTTAGGGCATTTTGAGTACCGGGTTCTGCCGTTTGGTCTCGCCAATGCGCCAGCTGTTTTTCAGGCATTAGTTAATGATGTTCTGAGAGACATGCTGAACATCTTTGTTTTTGTCTATCTTGACGATATCCTGATTTTTTCACCGTCACTCGAGATTCATGTTCAGCACGTTCGACGTGTTCTACAGCGCCTTTTAGAGAATTGTCTCTACGTGAAGGCTGAGAAGTGCTCTTTTCATGTCTCCTCCGTTACTTTTCTCGGTTCCGTTATTTCCGCTGAAGGCATTCAGATGGATTCCGCTAAGGTCCAAGCTGTCAGTGATTGGCCCGTTCCAAGGTCACGTGTCGAGTTGCAGCGCTTTCTAGGTTTCGCTAATTTCTATCGGCGTTTCATTCGTAATTTCGGTCAAGTTGCTGCCCCTCTCACAGCTCTTACTTCTGTCAAGACGTGTTTTAAGTGGTCCGGTTCCGCCCAGGGAGCTTTTTGATCTTCTAAAAGAACGTTTTACGTCCGCTCCTATCCTCGTTACTCCTGACGTCACTAGACAATTCATTGTCGAGGTTGGCGCTTCAGAGGTGGCGTGGGAGCCATTCTATCCAGCGCTTCCAGTCTGACGATAAGGTTCATCCTTGCGCTTATTTTTCTCATCGCCTGTCGCCATCTGAACGCAACTATGATGTGGGTAACCGCGAACTGCTCGCCATCCGCTTAGCCCTAGGCGAATGGCGACAGTGGTTGGAGGAGGCGACCGTTCCTTTTGTCGTTTGGACAGACCATAAGAACCTTGAGTACATCCGTTCTGCCAAACGACTTAATGCCCGTCAAGCTCGTTGGGCGTTGTTTTTCGCTCGTTTGAGTTTGTGATTTCTTACCGTCCGGGTAGCAAAAACACCAAGCCTGATGCCTTATCCCGTCTGTTTAGTTCTTCTGTGGCTTCTACTGATCCCGGGGGATTCTTCCTTATGGGCGTGTTGTCGGGTTGACAGTCTGGGGAATTGAAAGACAGGTTAAGCAAGCACTCACGCACACTGCGTCGCCGCGCGCTTGTCCTAGTAACCTCCTTTTTCGTTTCCTGTTTCCACTCGTCTGGCTGTTCTTCAGTGGGCTCACTCTGCCAAGTTAGCTGGTCATCCCGGTGTTCGAGGCACTCTTGCGTCTATTCGCCAGCGCTTTTGGTGGCCGACTCAGGAGCGTGACACGCGCCGTTTCGTGGCTGCTTGTTCGGACTGCGCGCAGACTAAGTCAGGTAACTCTCCTCCTGCCGGTCGTCTCAGACCGCTCCCCATTCCTTCTCGACCATGGTCTCACATCGCCCTAGACTTCATTACCGGTCTGCCTTTGTCTGCGGGGAAGACTGTGATTCTTACGGTTGTCGATAGGTTCTCTAAGGCGGCACATTTCATTCCCCTCGCTAAACTTCCTTCCGCTAAGGAGACGGCACAAATCATCATCGAGAATGTGTTCAGAATTCATGGCCTCCCGTTAGACGCCGTTTCAGACAGAGGCCCGCAATTCCACGTCACAGTTTTGGAGGGAGTTCTGTCGTTTGATTGGTGCGTCCGTCAGTCTCTCTTCCGGGTTTCATCCCCAGTCTAACGGTCAAGCAGAGAGGGCCAATCAGACGATTGGTCGCATACTACGCAGCCTTTCTTTCAGAAACCCTGCGTCTTGGGCAGAACAGCTCCCCTGGGCAGAATACGCTCACAACTCGCTTCCTTCGTCTGCTACCGGGTTATCTCCGTTTCAGAGTAGTCTGGGTTACCAGCCTCCTCTGTTCTCATCCCAGCTTGCCGAGTCCAGCGTTCCCTCCGCTCAAGCGTTTGTCCAACGTTGTGAGCGCACCTGGAGGAGGGTGAGGTCTGCACTTTGCCGTTACAGGGCACAGACTGTGAGAACCGCCAATAAACGTAGGATTAAGAGTCCAAGGTATTGTTGCGGCCAGAGAGTGTGGCTTTCCACTCGCAACCTTCCTCTTACGACAGCTTCTCGTAAGTTGACTCCGCGGTTCATTGGTCCGTTCCGTGTCTCCCAGGTCGTCAATCCTGTCGCTGTGCGACTGCTTCTTCCGCGACATCTTCGTCGCGTCCATCCTGTCTTCCATGTCTCCTGTGTCAAGCCCTTTCTTCGCACCCCGTTCGTCTTCCCTCCCCCTCCCGTCCTTGTCGAGAGCGCACCTATTTACAAGGTACGTAGGATCATGGACATGCGTTCTCGGGGACGGGGTCACCAATACTTAGTGGATTGGGAGGGTTACGGTCCTGAGGAGAGGAGTTGGGTTCCGTCTCGGGACGTGCTGGACCGTTCACTTATTGATGATTTCCTCCGTTGCCGCCAGGATTCCTCCTCGAGTGCGCCAGGAGGCGCTCGGTGAAGTGGGGGGTACTGTCATGTTTTGTCTTAGATTGTCTTGTCATTTTGCTTTTCCCTCTGTTCATTTTCCCCCTGCTGGTCTTTTTAGGTTCGTTCCCCTTTTTCTCTCTCCCTTCCTCTCTCTCTTCTCTCTATCGTTCCGTTCCTGCTCCCAGCTGTTCCTATTCCCCTAATCAATCATTTAGTCTTCCCACACCTGTTCCCTATCTTTTTCCCTGATTAGAGTCCCTATTTCTCCCCTTGTTTTCCGTTTCTGCCCTGTCGGATCCTTGTCTATTGTTCACCGTGCTGTGTCTGTGTATCGCCCTGTCGTGTCGTGTTTCCCTCAGATGCTGCGTGGTGAGCAGGTGTCTGAGTCTGCTACGTTCAAGTGCCTTCCCGAGGCAACCTGCAGTTCATGATCGAGTCTCCAGTCTGTTCTCGTCATTACGAGTGGAATTATGCTTTATGATTGTAGATTTACTTTACTGGATTAAAGACTCTGTTTTCGCCAAGTCGCTTTTGGGTCCTCATTCACCTGCCATAACA